>NC_090752.1:82051504-82054004 GCF_036898095.1 Palaemon carinicauda
TTAGTATGTTATAGGATACTCTATGACCTGACCTGACTCGTTGATTTCATCAAAATTCTTAAAACGTATAAGAAAACCAATTATGATAATGCTCATGAGGTTGATAAATGGTGATGTCAATCATAATAATAATTATCATAATGGTAATCATAATGCCACTACCATAATAATAATGCCATTGTCCGCAACAGAGTTATCTCCAATCGAAGGTTATTTATCTAATTTTAATGGATTGGAGTAATAAAAATTATAATACATGGCACCAGAGTGCTATTACGGTCTGTCATATATCCGGTTCCCTGGCTATTAGTCCTGATAACAATGGATTGAAGGCTTCTCATCCCTCCAGCTCCTTTCCTGAATAGGATTAATAAAATATCTTCAGAACATAAAATAAAAATTCCTCTGTACATGACAAAATAGTTTCTTTTTTAAAGAGGCATCTCATATGATTCAGGCTGACCTACAATATACTCTTTCGAAAAAGGTCGTTTGTACGTCGCATTTTATTACGAAATATGTGCTGCTTTTTGAAATGGCTTATATGGTATAGCAAGATTTTCTGCCCTTTGCAAAGTAACACTAATGACTTATAGTCAATATGAACCAGCATTATTGACAAATTCAATTATTATTCTTTTCTGCGTCTCAATAAAGTTATGTAAATTTTTACTTATTATTTTTCGCAAGTTACCGAGAAGAGGTTTTGTTTCCACTTGGACAATTATATGTAACTCAATTAGGGTAATATGTTTATGGTAGCTCTAGCCCTGCTGATTACCTCCCAATTTGTATAATTCCTATGTTGCCTTGAAGCTTTGAACGTCATTTGACAAAATGTATTAATGCATTTACTGAGGTTAATTATTTGTTTCCTTGATTTTAGCATTATTTTTGTGGTGATCTTTTTTGCAATTTTCATAAACCTTCAATAAGTTCTTCTTGTTGCTCTTGATAGCAAAGCTGCTTTTGACCACGTTAGCCACCAGTTATGTTTTCAAACTGGAATGAAAGGCGGTCTGGGATAATTTCTTAGTATTATTGTAGATTTTTTGTTATTAGACTTTAAAGAATGGTTGTAGGTAGGGATGATTGTGACTACAGTAATATGATATTTAGTGTTTCTCCAATTAGTTTTCATGATCCATTGCTTTTCTTATAATATGCGAATATGTGGTGGGGCATTGAAACAGCTTGTTGATTGTGCTGATTAGGTTACTCTGCGCAGAACTTATCTTCTCCTTGTAGACTTGGGCCTCTGTTAAGATTAAGATTAGAACCCGGTTAATAATGATAATAATATATATATATATATATATATATATATATATATATATATATATATATATATATATATATATTTATATATATAACACATTCATATATAAACTTCTGCGTTACCCAAACCAGATACACGTGTACTTTTAACAGTCTCAGTAACACCTTAAATTTGTGATTTTCCCAACTTTTGTTTTTTTAACTCTTGTCGCTACAAAGCTTTAGATCTGAATGAAGAAAACATAAAGAAACATTCTATGGCTAAATTTAGATATGCACGATGTGTTGCACTGAGGTTAAATTTAGATCATTCAGAGTTAACTCCATGGGGAAATTCGTATCGAATCTTGATTTTTTTTTAGATGGTTTGTTTATTTGAAAAGGAAACAACAGAAAAATTTGTTGGCGATAAAATATATAATTTGGAAGCTTTGTGAGTGAAAGAATACCTGGTAGGTATTGTATGGATTTCGCGAAAGAGATATCGGAAAGGTGACTACTTAATATACAGGATAAACGGGAGTGCTTGCAAGACGAAGGATATTGGTGCCTGTTGCTGGTGCACTTGCTATGTAATTGTATATAATTCATATTGCGCTTGAACACCATTCACAGTATAACAGTTAATTTATATATATATATATATATATATATATATATATATATATATATATAAATATATATATATATATATATATATATATATATATATATATATATATATATATATGCATAGGAAATATGTATTCATATATACAGTTTATAGTGATATATTTATGTATGACTTACTTTATATTCCGGCAAACATATACAGACATACATTCATGCCCTTTCTGAGTGGGGGGATACCTTAACGCAATTAAAGAGAGTTTGTATCACCATGATGAGCAAAGCTGTACTATAGTCTATTTTTTTCAGCGATGCATATTTGCACCGACTCACAGTGGTGCCCTTTTAGCTAGGAAAATTTCCTGATACCTGATTGGTCGAAAGTATTTTTGTCCGAACACCTTCATTGTTTTCAAATAATTACCAAGTAATGTGAATCGAAACCTATTATTAACCTATATTTCTCCATCAGATATATGTTTTGTTAATAAACAATGTGAAACAATAAATATCTTATAAAGTATCGTCTTGGTAAGTCTAAATTTAATAACACAATCCGCCGAAGTCAACAACAGCAGCTTATTTTCGGATGCACGCTTTGTAATTTTGTAAT
>NC_090752.1:82064004-82099004 GCF_036898095.1 Palaemon carinicauda
ACGCATGTGAGTACAGGTCTCCAATGTAAACATTACTTGCTGCCCACATTTTTATTTAGATTTAGAAGCATATTTAATTCTGTCCTGTAATTGAATGATAGTGTTTTAATTCTCTATTATTTTACGGAATATTGTCTATAATCCCACACTCTTTTAGGGAATAAAATATAGTATAGGATAAGCCGAATAGCTTCACTTGAAAATTTGGTAACTTTTCATGCATGGGAAACACATCACTTATGAGGACCTTTTTCAGTGTAATAATTGAACAAACAGAGTAATGATTAAATACACACTAATATATGTGAGTAACACTTTTTGTACTTGTGATTTTGTTTGTGTCTTGTACTTGTGTATGTCTTTATGAATGTAACTTACAGTGGTAAATTTGTATTGTATTACAGGGTGTGATTTCGAACAGAAAATATATGTTTTCCTATAGTAAATAACGTGATTTAACTGAATTTGACCTTCATTTCAACCGCAAACATACAGATCAACTAATTCGGCTAACTTTAAGTTGACGAATTGGTTGCTGTTATTACGGATGAAATGAAGGTGAAAACTGGTTACATCTCGTTATTTCCTACAGAAAAACATTTTTCTGTTAAAATGGTTAAATATAATCACTGTTGCCATATATATTGTGTTGAAATCTTTAAATATAAGCACTTGTTCAACGGTGTCACATCTCCTACGAATGTACTGCGAACGATAACATTAGCAACGTTACCAATGATACACAGTGCTAACAACGTTGACGTATGGTACACAGAGTTACCAACGACACAATGACATTGCTAACATAGCAATGTTAGATATTTCCATACGTATTTTAAATAATTTTTCCATATAACTTTTACACAATATATAAAAAGTACAAAAAGGGCACAGAACCTAACAAACCCACCTAAACTAACCTAGAAGTTCCCCGGTCACAAAACACATATAATGACTATTGAGGAATGACTTTCCTATATGAAGACGACGACGAAAATTGTGGGTCACGGGAGGGTGAGACTGACGGCTTAACTCCTATGTCTGGGATGTGGATGGATGAGGGGCATCGGGGTCTTGTGGGTCTAGGGGGTCCATTGGCTGTTGTTGTATCGGAGGGTAGAGGCGACTGGCAGTAATGAAGAAGTGGTGCAGTAACGTACTGTATGTTCTGGGTAGTAGTGGGTAAAAAAGAACCTGGAAAAATATTGCTTGAAATATTCAGTCTTCATTCCAGGTCTCTGAACTCACTCCTTCACTTCTCTCGAGATCCGTTCTATATTTTGAGTATGGATGGTTGAGTCTTGGGGGTCAATGAAATGTTCAGAATAATTAATACCTGTAGTCTTATGTTCGTAATCAATTTCCGAAAGAGAGTTGTAGGCAGACCCCTTATCACTGATAATAACACTACCAGGTTTGATATATTTCTGAATGAGTAGCAGCATCTTGTTTAGTAGAAAGGGGGGGGGGGGGACTAAAGGGATAATGAAAAATTTCTTTGATTCACGTTTAATACCCCCTAAAGACCCATATGGCACAGAACGGTCTACCACGGTTGTATTTAGCTTTACAAAAATAAGATTCGTCTATTTCAACTGTTACTCCATCACCACCAATCGCCTCTTGATTATCGAAGAAGTATTCGGTAACCTCGGAACAGAAACTTCTCCAATCGACACCAGTTTTGGAGGATATGTCGATACCCTCCATGAGGGTCTCATGGTCACAGTGTTTATGCAAAAAGTGGTTTGCAAATAATGTTATCTTCCGTGGGGGTAGACAACTTTTTCCCAAAAATGTACCTTTATAAGAAGTAACGGTATAACCACAACGACGTTTCTTCTTGGTTTTAGGTATGCTGGTTTCAGTATTACAATAAAACACGTGAATGTCTTTCCTATGATATAGAAGGGAACGGCACTTAGGGCACTGTAAGCGATGAGGAATTACGTTGTGTACTATCAGGAAATTATCAACATTGGTTGAAGAATCATAAAAATCACCATGGAATTTAGCAATTGCTTTTAGGTACGGAATACTGCAGCCGTTACAAGTTTCTATAACTTCCTCCATTGCAAAATACGAAAAAATAAATCTCACTCGAAATGACGGACACCTCACTAGGACAAAGGTTTCAAGGGAAAAGGATTTGGTGGAAGGTGTATGAACAGACCACTCAAAGAGATAAAGGAAGGGGGTTAGGGAAATACCATTTGACAACCCCCTTGTGTAAACTTTGAATACGTATCGGTTCGTGATTGGTTAAAGGAAAAACAACGGAGTCTATTTGGTTAACATGAATGAACTAAATAGGGAAACTAGTCCAGAGAAAGTATTTATGTGAAACCGGTGAGTGGAAAGGAAATAACAAAAGAAATAAACTCAATATAGGAAGATAATATGGAATGTATGATAAATAATATTGAATGGGAATATAAAATGAGATGATTTTAAAAGGAATACGATAATAAAACGAGTAATTGGAGGGGGAAAAGCTTCTGCGCAGGGGGAGGGATTTTTGCGCAGGTCGAAAACTGGTATGCACGTATGTATGTATGGGTGCTAATGTTAGCATGGAATGCTAACATTTGAGCTACATCAGATGTTGGCAGCACTAGTTACTGTATTTTTTCATGAAATAATCTTTGCCACGGCACCTCCTAAGTTATCCAGATATACTGTTTTGTATTTTTCTCTGATTATAATACATTCAAGAAGTTAATATATAGAGAAGAAAAGGCTTGTTTTACGATTATATATCGTTTCCCCAGTATGTTTTCCCCACCCAAAACCCCGAGTTCCCACTGGGGGTCCCCCATTATTGTAGGATATAGGGTAAATTTGTATTGTATTACAGGGTGTGATTTTGAACATAAAATATATGTTTTCCTATTGTAAATAACGTGATTTAACCGAATTTGACCTTCATTTCAACCACAAACAAACATCAACCAATTTGGCCAACTTTAAGTTGACGAATTGGTTGCTGTTATTACGGATGAAATGAAGGTGAAAACCGGTTAAATCACGTTATTTCCTACAGGAAAACATATATTTTCTGTTAAAATGGTTGAACATAATTACTGTTGTCATATATGTTGTGTTAAAATATTTAAATATAAGCACTTGTTCAACGGTATCACTTCCCTTACGAATGTACTGCGAACGATAACATTAGCAACGTTACCAATGACAAACAGTTGACGAATGGTACACAGAGTTACCAATGGCACGATGACATTACTAATGATAACAATGCTAGATATTTCCATACATATTTTAAATAATTTTTCCGTATAAAAGTTTTACTCCATATATAAAAAGTACAAAAAGGGCACAGAACCTACCAAAATCACCTAACCTAACCTAGTAGTATGACAGGTCACAAACCTCAGGTATTTACTGAAAACGGTAAAATTCTCCATGTTACGAATGATACACAGAGTTATCAGCGTACCGCTGATATGCCGGTGACATTACTAGCAATAGTAATGATAGATATTTCCATACGAATTTTAAATAATTTTTCCATATAAGTTTTACAAACTATATAAAAAGTACAAAAAGGGCACAGAACCTAACAAACCCACCTAACCTAACCTAGGAGTTCCGAGTCACAAAACACATATAATGACTATTGAGGAATGACTTACCTTTATGAAAAAGACGTCGAAACTTGCGGATCACGGGAGGGTTAAACTGACGGCTCAACTCCTATGACTTGGATGAGGATGGTTGTGGGGTCAATGTTTATGTAAAAAGTGGTTTGCAAATAATATTATCTACCATGGTGGTAGACGACTTTTCCCCAAAAATGTACCTTTTTAAGAAGTAACGGTATAACCACAATGACGTTTCTTTATGGTGATGCTTCGCTGGGGGCTTGTAAGTCTGGCGGCACGGAGTAAATTTTCCCACGACGTGACGTATGCGCTGGAGATCGTCGGAGGAGGTTGTAGAAGTAAAAAATTTGGCAGGGACGACCAACGGGTCGCCATACACCATTTCAGCTGTCGAGACGTCGAGGGCGTCTTTAGGAGTGGTCCTTAGTCCCAGTAGGACCCAGGGAAGCTGAGTAAACCAGTTGCAATCCTTGCAGCGGGACATCAAAACTGCTTTGAGGGTGCGTTGAAAACGTTCAACCATTCCATTGGCAGCGGGGGTTGTAGGCCGTTGTCTGATGTAGGGTGATGCCCAGGAGATTCGCTAATGATGTCCACAATTGAGAGGTGAAAGTGGTTCCCCTGTCAGAAGTAATATGCTCAGGGATACCAAATCTTGCAATCCATCCAGAGAGTAAGGCAGATGTACATGAGGCGGACGTTGCAGTTTCCATGGGAATGGCTTCAGGCCAACGAGTGGAGCGGTCGATGACGGTAAACAGGTAACGATGTCCTTGTGATGTGGGTAGGGGGCTTACAACGTCGACGTGAATGTGTGCGAAACGACGCTGAGGTTGAGGAAAGGTGCCCACTCCTGAATCCGTGTGTCGATGTACTTTGGAAGTTTGGCAAGAAGTACAGGCGCGGACCCAATCCTTAGCATCCTTAGAAATGCCGTGCCAAATGAACTTTGCCTTCAGCAGCTGTGCAGTAGAACGGCACGAGGGATGTGAAAGGCCGTGAATGAAATCAAACACCTGTCGGCGCATGGGAGCAGGAATCCAAGGTCGCGGTCTGCCAGTACTGACGTCACAGAGGAGGGTGGTGTTGGAGTCTTCGAGGGGGAAGTCTTCCCAATGGAGGGACGTGCAGGATGTCCTACATGCTTGATATTCTGGATCCTGTCGTTGGGCTTCAGCCAGGGCGTTGTAATCCAATCCCAGTTGAATGGCAGCCAACGTGTTTCTTGACAGGGCATCGGCAACGGGATTCATTTTCTCAGGGACGTGTTGAAGGGTGCAATTGAATTCAGCCACAGCAGAAAGATGTCGGCAATGACGGGCGGACCAGGCGTCAGACTGTCAAGTGAAGGTGTGCACCAGAGGCATGTGGTCTGTGCGAATGACGAAGGGTGTACCTTCTAAGAAATGGTGAAAGTGACGGACAGCCAAGTGCACCGCCAGCAATTCTCGATCGAAGGTAGAATAACGATTCTACCTTGGACAGTTTTCTGCTGAAGAAGGCCAATGGGCGGGGCAAAACGTTGACCACCTGCTCGAGTACTGCACCAATAGCGATGTCGCTGGCATCGGTGGAGAGAAGGAGAGGGGCATGTGTGATAGGAAAAGTGAGAGCCGCAGCAGTTAATAGGGCCTTCTTTGCATTGCAGAAGGCTGCTTCTTGAAGGGGACCCCACTTCAGGTCCTTTGGCTTCCCCTTGAGGGAGGCGAGAGGGGAGCAAGAGTGGCGGCAATGGCTGGCAGAAAACGGTGATAATAGTTGATCATGCCCAAGAATTCCTGCAGAGCTTTGACGGTCGAGGGCGCGGGGAAGTTCTGAACGGCTGCTACCTTCTCAGGGAGGGGATGGACTCCTTCAGGAGTGATGCGGTGCCCTAAGAACGACACTTCGTTGGCGCCAAAGGTACACTTGTCGTACCGGACTACAAGGCCGTTTTGTTGCAGGCGGTCGAGCACGATGCGCAGGTGACGGGGGTGTTCCTCTTTTGAGGAGGAGAACACAAGTATGTTGTCCACATAACATACACAGAAAGGGAGGTCCCCTAAGATGCCATCCATGAGACGTTGAAACGTGGCCCCAGCATTACGAAGGCCAAAACAGGAGTAATTGAAGGTGTATGTACCAAACGGAGTGGTGATGGCGGTATTGGGGATGTCTTCTGGGTTCATAGGCACCTGATATTACCCCTTCAGGAGGTCGAGCGTAGAGAAAACCTTCGCTTTGTGCAGGTAGGAGGTCACGTCAGCAATGTTTGGTAGGGGGTAGTGATTCGGTTCTGTTTGCATGTTCAGGCGCCTGTAATCCCCGCACGGATGGAGGGAGCCGTCTTTCTTCAGAACGATGTGTAAGGGTGACGACCATGGGCTGGAGGCCTTTTGGCAAAGGCCCATTTCCTCCATTTCGGCGAACGTCTGTTTGGCGGCTGCCAATCGTTCCGGTGCCAGACGTCTGAATCTTGTGAAGACTGGGGGTCCCGTCGTCTTGATATGGTGATAAATACCGTGCTTTTGGCAGGAGACGTGGGTGTTTGGCAAAGTTCTGGACGGAAAACTTCCGGGTACGACGTGAGGAGGTGGGAGTAGACATCCGTGGGTGCGCTGATGTGGAGAGCGAGGTTAGAGGGGGCGGGTTGAAGAGGTGTCGACAAGTACGAGTCTGCGTTGACCAATCGTCGGTAGGCGACATCGACCAGAAGGTTGAAACGAGAGAAGAAATCCACACCGAGGATTGGCAATGTGACGTCAGCAACGAGAAACTCCAATTGAATTTACCGTTTCCGAATAATAATGTGAGGTTCTCGTAACCGTAGGTGGGTATCCCAGATCTGTTGGCAGCTACCAAGTGGACGTCGGCAGATGTAGACAGACTACGTCGTGTCTTGAAGAGTTTCCTTGGCAAAAGAGAACGACAAGCACCCGTGTCTACCAAAATTTGCACGCCCGTTCCTGCATCATGTAAAAAGAAAAGATTAGAAACACGGTAGGCCACCGCCATGAGCGATGGCCTATTTACACGTTTTTTGGCCACTGACAATCCTTGGCACATTTCTTCGCGGTTGCCCAGAATCTGAAGTGGTAGTAGCAAAACTGCGGCGGATGGGAGGTAGTAAGTGGCTGTAGAAGTTGTTTGTTGGGGCGCGAGCGCTTGGTGGGTGGTGCGCGGCTTTGTCGCCACTTCGGCACGTCACGGGGTAGGCGTGTATGTCCTACGGCATTCATGTCAGCTTCAGTTGACGTTGAATAGGCATCTTCTTCGTCAGGGGTTGAGGCGTTGATGGAGGTCTGGAAGTGGCTGTCCATAAGGCCGTCGGCTTTAGTCATCAAGTCCTTTATGGGTAAACTATCGACATCGGGTATGGCAGCGCGTATAGGTCCGGGTAAACGGTGATCCAAAGGGCATGAAGTAGGTTCACCTCACGAGGAGAGCCGTCTGTGGCAGGTTGAAGGCGAGCGATACTGGTCATTTCCCTGAGGGCAAGCGAAGCCCTTTGGTCCCCCAACGGTTGTTGCGAGAGCTGAAAAAGCTTTGCTATACGGGCGCCTGGCGACGGCGAGTACTGCCGCAGAAGGTATGTTTTGAGGGCGTCATACTCTATTGGGGTGTCTCCTTGTTCACAAAGCCAGTCGGATATTTCTGGGAAGGTGTCCTCAGGTATCGCTGCGAGAACATAATCTGCTTTGGTGGTTGAGCGAGTCATGCCCTTGATGCGAAACTGGACTTCTGCGCGCTGAAACCAAGCAAACGCCTCTCCGCTGGCAAACGATGAAAGTTTGAATGGGCCAGCCGCAGCCCCAACTTCCGTAGAGTCCGCCATAGTACCAACGATGGAGGGGCGAGGGGGGTGGGGGTGGAAGGCGGTGGGAGCGAGTCGACTTTCGGGGTCACCAATGTGACGGGCCGAGAGAAAGGTTGTGACTCAAAAGCAGGAAGCAATCAACTGAGTAACTTTATTAAAGAACACACTCCTTTATATACAAAACCTCTAGGTAACAAGCATTTTCATGTTCACAAGACAGACATTGTTACAGAGGCGATATGCAGACATGTATATTCAGGTTCTTTTTAGTGCGATGGAAGAGCGCAGATACAAGCATAATATATGCAAAATAATTTATGTACGATCGTGTGACACACGGTTGGTACAGATTCGTTTAAGGTTCTCCGGGGTCGGGTTGGTAACCAAAAGGACTAAGTTTCGTCAAGTTCATTAATGTTGAAAAAAATTTTTTTATGAAAAATAAGCAGTTTATAAAATAAAAAAATGAATTAAATTGCAAATGAAAACAAAGTTAAGACTATTAAATTTGGTTATTTTTTTAGTAATTATAGAAAAAAGTATTTAGAGAAGTTAAATGAAAAGAAAAAGAGAGAGAGAAAGCAATGCAAGTCGGTGCTAAGAGACACTGGGAATCTCTTTGGAAATGTCCTACTGTGGGATACGTAGGACACACTACAATCATATTTCGATTTGAACGTATTAACAGTAAAGATCGCTTTCATCTCCCATGTATGTTATCAAAGATCTTTTATTAGCATAAATGATCGAATTACTTCATTATGGATAGTCAGGATAATGGGATTGTGGGAGATTGTGTCATGGTGGTGTTGGAAATGGAAAGTTGTTTTCTTGTAATCATAAAATCCGATTTTTTAAAAAACAATTATTATCTAGAATATATAATTAGTCGATAATAATTTATAATTATCTGTGAAATTTCATTTAATAATCCGTCAATTGTTGTATGGTTTTTGATAAAATTTCTATCCTTTGCCACCAACTTTCCATAATCATCTGTGAAATATTTTGATTAACGGGATTTATTAAAAAGAAATTGTCCGTCAATTTTCAGATATTTAGCAGTCGTCCTTTTCTATAATTGTCAGTTAGTTTAATAACCAAAGAATAATAACTCTCTCTCTCTCTCTCTCTCTCTCTCTCTCTCTCTCTCTCTCTCTCTCTCTCTCTCTCTCTCTCTCTCTCTCTCTCTCTCTCTCTCTCTCTCTGAGTTGTAACTCCATCTGATAATTCAGCCCAATTCTGATGTCAGATCCGACTACATTGCTGCCAGAAACCAATACAAATGGTGACCAAAATTAAATGGGAGAACCTCCACGAGGTAATCCCCCACCCATGATGTGTTGTTACCCCCCCCTCTCTCTCTCTCTCTCTCTCTCTCTCTCTCTCTCTCTCTCTCTCTCTCTCTCTCTCTCTCTCTCGCAGAAAGTCATATCTTAACAGACTTATCTATCTATCTATCTGTACCATGGTCTTTCAGTGTCTTGGGTTAGAGTTCTCTTCCTTGAGGGTACACTCGGGCACACTATTCTATTAAATTTCTCTTCCTCTTGTTTGTACTGTTTTTATAATTTATATAGGAAATATTCATTCTAATGTTGTTACTGTTCTTAAAATATTTTATTTCTCTTTGTTTCCTTTCCTCACTGGGCTATTTTCCCTGTTGGGGCCCCTGGGCTTATAGCATCTTGCTTTTCCAACTAGGGTTGTAGCTTTGCAACTACTGCTACTACTACTACTACTACTACTACTAATAATAATAATAATAATAATGATAATAATAATAATAATATCTATCTGGCTGTGTATATCATAGAACACTTCCGACATGAGAGCCTCACATGAAGGAAGTCGCCAAAGGGAATTCTTAAAACTAATGCAGCCGACTCCAAAGTTATTTTATGATTCGCATTAATTCCGCAGGAAGAGAAAACGAGTTAAAGGGAACCTTCCCAGATTCTCAGGCCGCTAACACGCTGTATTTCATGTGTGTAATTTACTGTTGTGCCCAAAGATGCCTTGGGATAGAACACACTTCTGCATTATCTCCGCCGAGGAGGTTACGAAATCGAGTCTGGTTTTTTATTTGTTTTGGCTATGATTAATGATAATTTAGCACATTTTGACATGTTTTTTCAGAGAGAGAGAGAGAGAGAGAGAGAGAGAGAGTATATTTTTCATTTATTTGTTGACATTCTATGGGTCGGTTGTATTTGCTCCTGTTCGTTCGTATGTAATTACCAGTTTTAGAGATTGAAACACACTGACACGCACACCCCTCTCACCAGGGTATGACTACTGCCCTCTCACCCCTAACCAATAGGACGGGGAAAGCTGAGCATGACCGAAAAGATATATATATATATATATATATATATATATATATATATATATATATATATATATATATACTGTATATTTAGCGAGACACTTAGCTTTTATTATATAGGGGAAAATCTAACATGGCCACACTCCTAGTTGGAGAGAGAGAGAGAGAGAGAGAGAGAGAGAGAGAGAGAGAGAGAGAGAGAGAGAGAGAGAGAGAGAGAGAGAATGTTCTTGCCTTGTTTCTGCACATCTTCCTATTAACAGTGATAATCTCACCGTCTGCAGGCTTCAAACAAACAGGGAGACTCAAGATGATGAAGGCATAATTGGGCATCCCGCCTACATTGATTCTGGTAATAAGACACCTGCCACTCAGAATGGGGATTGTCGGTCTTGTGGGACAGAAGGAATTAGGACATTTAAGTTATCTACAATACTAAATATAGATTGAATTTACCATAGGATGTTTTGAAACGTATTTTTTTTGTACATTTTTACCTTATCTTTTCATAGAAACATTGTATGTATGTATATATATATATATATATATATATATATATATATATATATATGTGTGTGTGTATATATATATATATATATATATATATATATATATATATATATGTGTGTATATATATATATATATATATATATATATATATATATATATATATATATTCAAATAAGCCATATATTTTTGATATATTAATGTCTGGATTCTCTTAACAACCTCGGGATCACAGACCCAGGCGAAATCTCACAAAGACAAGAGCTTGGCTCCGGCCGGGAATCTTGTCTTTGTGAGATTTCGCCTGGGTCTGTGATCCCGAGGTTGTTAAGAGAATCCAGACATTAATATATCAAAAATATATGGCTTATTTGAATATGAAAAACACGTAAAAATGTGCAAAATTTATCATATATATATATATATATATATATATATATATATATATGCCTATTTATATGTGTGTGTGTATATATATATATATATATATATATATATATATATATATATATATATATATATATATATATATATAATATGTGTGTGTATCACTAATTGTTTGAGAAACTGCATTTTGACGAGATGAGAAGGCAAAACGTGAATAAATAGGATTTTAATTCAGGTAGCATTTTTTTCCAGAAATACTTGAAACGTAGGTAGCATGGTTCATGTACCATCTATCATTGGGTTTTACGTATTCGATTATTGTTTCTATAGAGTAAGATTCTCAACGGTAACAGACTTAAAACCCCAAAACAGACGAGGACTTATGAATTTAGTTATTATAAAATCTGTTACCACTTTTATGGATTAAATTATGATATAATTTCTTACCACTATACCAGTAAAATGCTTTTTTGGAAAATGCTTATTAACCGTGAGAAAAATTAATTTATAACGAAAAAAAATGTAAAATTGAAATGATTATGTCTTAACTTTAAAAGACTAGTGTCCATGAAATCATTTCCATCCCCACTTGGTTTAGAACTCTAAATGAATGAACAAAAAACCCACATGCAAATGATCCTTCCACTAACTTTTCTGGGACGCCTTTCTGCGCAAAACTTCGTAAATCCTACTTTAGCAACAAACACAGCGAGTTCCAACTTTTGCAGCTACCGACTGCTACACATAAAAGCAAGCAAAAGTCAAAATACCTTTCTGAGTTTCGTATAATAAAAACAAATTTTAGTTATATACTAACTTCTTAATGTCCACGCCAAGCCCCTTCATCCGCTTTACTTCGTTATCACACATAGGAGTGAGGAGAGCTTAAGAGGAACCTGTTAGCGGGAGACGATCAAGAGAGAGGTAGAAAATTTGATGGCGAGATAAGATGAACGATGTTATGGAGAGAAGAGGTTTGGTGGAAGTGATGCCTTTGTGCAGATACACCAGTTAGTGAATGTATATTTTTTCGGAGAATGAGTATATATACAACCCGTTCAAGTAAAAAATAGCGCAAAAATTCAACCAGGAGTTTGAAATGAGAAAGGAAATCCGCACCAAGGATTGGCAATGTGACCTTAGCCACGAGAAACTGCCAGTTATATTTGATGTTTCCAAACAATAATGTGAGGGTTTCATAACCGTTGGCAGCTACCAGGCGGATGTTGGCAGACTTAGACAGACTACGTCGTATCCTGGAAAGTGGCCTTGGCTGGAGAAAACAGTAAGCACCCATTTCTACCAAAATATGCACGCCCATACCTGCATCATGTAAAAGGAAAAAGTTTAGTGACAGGGAGAGCACTGCCGCAAGCAATGACCTTACAATTTTTCGGCCACTGATAACCTTTCACACATTTCTTCGCAGCAGCCCCAAATCTGGATTGGTAGTAGCATAACTGTGGCCGATGGCATCAAGAAGTGGCTGTAGAGGCTGTTGGTTGGGATGTAAGCGAGTGGTGGGTAGTTTTGTCACTGCTCCGGCACGTCACGGGGCGGGCATTTGTGTTTACCACATTCACCTCAGCTTCGATTGATGTTGAATAGTTGTCTACTTCGTCAGGAAGGGATCCGTTAATAGAGGACTGAAGGTGGTGAAGTGGCTGTCCATTAGGGCGTCGACTTTGGTCATCAGGTACTTCATGGGCAAAATATCAACAGTGGGTACAGGTAAAGGCGTCGCACTCAAAGGCATGCAGTAGATTCACTTCACAAGAAGAGTTGTCTGTGGTTGATTGCAGTCAAGTGATACGGAGTCATTTCCCTGATGGCCAGCGAAACCTTTTGGCTCCCTAACAGTTGTCGAGAGAGCTGAAAAGGTTTCACTATGCAGGCGGCTGGCGATGGTCAGTACTGCTCCAGGATGTATGTTTTGAGGGCATCGTACATTATTTCTGTGTCCCCTTGCTCGCACAGTCTATCGGAGATTTCCGGGAAAGTATCCTTGGGGATTACCATGAGAACGTAATCTTCTTTGGTGCTTGACTGAGTCACGCCTTCGATGCGATACTGGATTTCAGCACACTGGAACCAGGCGAACCCTTCTCCGCTGGGGAAGGACGGTAGTTTTAGGGGCATTGAGTTGATAGCAGAGTCAGTGTTGAGGGCGGCATCATCAAACAGTAAGACACAGCAGTGCGGGGGAAGGCAGGAGGGGGCTGGACACCCCGGTGGTCACAAATGTGTTGATGGACCAGACAGCTATTAACTGAAAAGTGGATTGAATGCAACTAACTTTACTTGGACGAAGTACGAGTATATATACAACTCGTTCCAGTCAAGAACGGCACAAAGATTCAAACGCAAGGATGCAAGAACCTACAGGTTATCAGTGCGAGGGGTGAGTGATAACGATAATATACAAAAACCAGAAATACCGTTACAGTGTACGAATATGTGTGATACACAAGCAGTACATCTTTGATAGGAGGCATTCGAGAGGGTACATAAGGCAACCGACTCCTTAATATAGGGATAACGGTTGCAAAGAAGGTTATGAGTTTAGAGCCGGTTTTTCGTAAAATTACATTACCAATCACCCTACAACAACTATATAGTAACGTTATTATGTTTTCGGAAAGGTACTGAGGTGAAGCGTAGAATCCTTTGAGGTTACGGAGGCAAAGTATGTATATTTATCTAGATGGACATTATCAAAGACCACAAACACACACACACACATCTGCATACAGGCTGAGACTGAGAAAGAGGGATGTGGAAAGTAGTTTACGTACGGAACAACATTATTGAAAGAATGTCACCAAATAAGTACAACACAAAAAATGGAAAATTCATTTTTTTATGTAAATCATTATTTGAAACTTCATTCAGTCTCAGAAAACGCCGTTAATCAGTGAAAAAGTAATGTTACAGACAAAGAAATCTTAATTGTTTACTGTATGAAATGGAACAATAAAATGCTGACAGAAGTACCTGTCCCTTTCCGTATATTAGTTTCTGAGTCTGTATTTATTTATTTATTTTCGATTAGTTTAATTTAACCTACTTTAATTAATTAATTTATAATTGATACATTAAATTTAACCAACTTTAATCATATTGCATTTTCTTCGGCCTTAATCCATTAAGTTATTCGTGTCTAGGTATGAAATATTTGAGTCTAATACAGAAACAATAGAATGGCCAATAAAGCAGCTAACCTCATACTACTGCTATTACTTTTGCATTATGGAAATATTGCCCTAATAAGAAAGCCATCTGTTCGTTTTCCCTTATTGTCTGTCCATCATCATTCGTGTTCGATCGTCTGTGAGAACTTCGTCGTTCACCATGAAATAGAATGTGAGGGTCATTGGTTAAGAATGAGCGTTTATCCATTTGGTTTGTATTTTCAAAAAAAAAAAAAAAGTATTTTTAGCTCACAAAATCACTATGCTTAATAAACAAAATTGTATACATGTTTAAGGTCATATCTTGAAAATAATATATGCACTGTATAATATGAGTTTTTTGTATTCTCAAAAAGAAAAAAATCTAATTTTTAGCTGAGAATACTACTATGCTTGATAAACAAAATTTGATGCTCGTTTAAGGTCATATCTTGAGAATAGAGGCGCTTATACTAATATACGTAACTTTATAAAAAGTCCTAATCTTTAGTTTTATTTAGGTAAGCAGAGAATATTTAGCTGGTTGTTTTAATTCCATAGTCATATGTCTATGTCTATGAAATGGACTTATTAAGGAAGCTGGTTACCTAGAAGAAAAACATATGTAATTATTAACGAGTTGTTATTGTCTTGAATAATTTCATGAATTGCCCTCCTAAACAATTCAAGTTCTTGGTAGCCTGATTTCTTTTTCATAATTTTCATAAGTTCTCTAATTTATTTAACTAGGGTCATTGTTCCTTAATCTGTGTTTTACTAAAGCTATTTACTACCTGGATCGTGAAAAGCATATTATGGAGCTCTTGGTTTTTAATGCTAAAATGTGTTTATTTTCCTTCTTTCCCTATTTTATTTACCGCATAAATCCTCTTCCAAAAGATAATCGTCCACTTTCGAACAAGAGCCGGTGGTGGTATAAGGCAGCCCTAATCTTCCGCAAACAACAGATAGATTCAGTTGGAAAATTAATGGTGAGCATTAGTGAACACTCCGTGTGTGCTTCTGACATTTAATTTCCCAAAAATAGATTAAAAAACCATCCGTTGTTAATGAGGCCATTATTATTATTATTATTATTATTATTATTATTATTATTATTATTATTATTAGCTAAGCTATAACTCTAGTTGGAAAAGCAGGATGCTATTGCCCAAGGGCTCCAACAAGGAAAAATAGCCCAATGACGAAAGGAAATAGATAAACTACATAAGAAGTAATGAACAATTAAAATAACACATTTTAAGACCAGTAATAGCAGGTAAATAGATCTTTCATAAATAAACTGTAAAAAAAAAAGAGACTTGTAAGCCTGTTCAACAAAAAAACATTTGCTGTAAGTGGGATAGTCATGGAGACTAGAAATCAGGAGATATTTTGATCAGAAAATACTTTCAAGAATAAATAAAACCTAAAAAAACCACAATGTACGAAAAATGAATCTATCTTGTCCAGAGGAGTTGGTTCTTGAAGGCTTTTTTCGATCTCCTTCAGAAATATCCATTTGAGCTTCTGAGAGAAAAAAAAGAAAAAAAGGTGGGTGGAAATTCTCCCAGTCGCGTTTTTCATCTCCAGTTACCCACGACTCCGGTTTTTTATATCCTTAAGATTTATGGACGACTGTCGTAAAGAGATTTTTTATTTATTTTTTTTTTCTTTGTGGTCATCTGTTATATCGCCAGAGGCTTTGGGGATTATAGGGATTGTTATAGGTTTCGAACCCCAGTCGTCACACTGTAACCGGTAAGAAAATTCTGCTGAGTAAAACCATGAATATATTGAGCTCTTCATTGGTAAAAAAAAAATTAGTCTTAAGAATTGGTAAGAGGCAAAACGAGAGAGACTGGTGTTCATTGTCAGTATTCTGGAGAAGTTCAATAACAATAGGTTCCTAGATTTTTCTGGGTAGGAGAAACGAGGTGAAGATATAAAAAGTAAAATTTTTTGATGTAAAACACAGAACATCTCCAAACAAACATACACACACACACACACACACACATATATATATATATATATATATATATATATATATATATATATATATTATATATATATATATATTCTATCTTATTTATCTTCCTATTGTTTTGTTAAAGTTTTTCTATTGTATATAGGAGATATTTGTTTATAACGTTGTTACTCTTGAAATATTTTAATTTTTCCATGTTTTCTTTCCTCACTGAGGTATTTTTCCTGGTGGAACCCTTGGCCTTATAGCATCCTGCTTTTGTAACTGGGGTTGTAGCTTAGCAAGTAATAATAATAATAATAATAATAATAATAATAATAATAATGATAATAATAATGTATATATATGTATATATATATATATATATATATATATATATATATATATATATATATGTGTGTATGTATGTATGTATGTATGTATGTATGTATGAATTATATCCCTTTCTGAGTGGAAATATTCTAAAGTGGTGAAAGGGTTTGTGTATTGCCATGATCAGCAAACTGTACTAGTCAGGCCCACCTATTCCAAGTTGGTTTGCTGCGAGAGATCAGACGAAAGTCTCCCTCCATCACCTAATCCGCAGTGTCCAGCGTTGTGATGAAAATTGGCCAAAACCTAGACATGAATAAAGACTTGTCTAAGACCTTTGTTTTACTGTTGACTAGAAACTACTGCGTATGTTGTAGTTTATTTAATTATAGCCACGAAAGGAAAAGCTAAAAGAATTGATTGGAGTTAGTTGTACTTGATGACCTCTGTTAATGACAACAATAAGACTAAAGTATTAAATCCAATCAAGTTTTTTCACCTTCGTGGCTATAATACATATTTTATGTTCATACTGTATCAACTGTCATGATTTCTACATGCAGTATATATGTATGAATGTGTGTAATCTAAAAAAAGTCGTACATTGTTCCTGTCACATATCGAAGATAGAGTAGCTGTTATTCCATTTTGTTAATAGCTTCCATTCTTTATTTCAGAGAGTAAAAATTAATGGTTTTGACTAAAACAATGGAACATTTCAAGTTCGTACAGTATCCCAGGATTAATGTTTTCGATATATTCTAAAGTCATTTGAAAGTAACGTACTATGTTTCCCCTGTCTATTTATTTGTTTATATATATATATATATATATATATATATATATATATATATATATATATATATATATAATATATATACATATGTTTTTTAAACGTATCTGTATAAATATGTGGAATAGGAATAACAAATAAATCTTAAAAAAAAAAAAAAAAAAACTGAACAAAAGGTTAAAGTCGAAGCCTTAATCTGTAAATACTTGATGAAAAGAGACACAGAGTAACTACTGTATATGCTTGTCCTTTGGAGAAATCGCTAATCTTTAGAGAGAGAGAGAGAGAGAGAGAGAGAGAGAGAGAGAGAGAGAGAGAGAGAGAGAGAGAGAGAGAGATTGATTAAGACTTTCATATAAACCAATACCTTGTTTGTGCTTTGCCGTGGTTAACAATATGCAACTTGAAAGAAGGAAAACGCTATAATTGTAATTTTTGGAAGTCTTTAATAATTATTCACTACAAACATTCATACCCACTTTAAATAAATTCATAAGGTTTCTCTCATGCGCTAATCACAATACAACCTTCAATTTACACCTTCACTTCTCTGCCTCCTTTTTATCATAAGAACAACAACAACAAACGCAGCCGTTTGTAGTCCACTGCAGGACAAAGGCCTCAGACATACCAATTCATGTCTGGCAAGTTTTGATTTGTGATGGTGGGAGATTTTGGCCTTTTTTATTACACCCCAGACTGCTTGTCCTTCATCTATCATCTTTCAAGTAACTCGATTTTCCTTATTTTTTAATGATATTACGATTGAACTTTTTTTTTATTCTCCTATTCATCCCGCTATAGCGATTAAACCTGGCAAATTTCAGTACTTCCCCCTAAGTAAGTTTGAATATGAGGCAATTTATCGGAATAATGAGCCTATCGTTACTTCTTATCTTGTTCTTTATCTCCCTGCCGCATCTTCTCTTCCTCTATTCCAAGTTCCTTTTTTAACCATTCTTTCGTTGGGCTCGTTGAATAAGACCATCGACCCATCAGGTTGTTTATAAAGGAGTCATTTCACCAAGAAAGCTCCCCAGAAGACTGAGCTGCGATCTCAGACAGTCGCCTCAGGTTACAATAGTCGATGGTTGACCCAGGCTTGGTCATGCCTTGGTCTCCCGTGGTTGCACATGGCTGAGAAATGGTCTCCTCAAAAAAAAATATAGATAGTTAGATTTTTTCGACATTTTGCCCGCGACCATAGGAAGACCAGAGCTACGGTCACAAGATCGTACTCTGTGAAATTACCACTTTATATTTCTCCCAATCGGCTATCGTAAAACGATCACAGGGTTCAATTACTTTGATTCATTGATTGATTAATTTGGAAGTTTTGGGCATCCTGACATCTACTGTAAGGTCATTGACGCCGATATCATTTATTGTAAATAAAAAATAAAAGAATATTCAATTAAAACATTAAAAGCAAAGATGTAGTTTTAAAAGTTAAATATCTTTCTGAAGACCTGCTTCTGAAGTGAAGTTAAAAATACCACGAGCATGGTTACTAAGATACATCATGTCCAAGAATCTTGGCAAGGATGAACCTGCCATCTTCACCTTAGGGTTCAGTTACGGTTTCTCTTCCTCTTTATAAAGTGTTTTTTTTTTTTCAATTATCCTACTCTCTCCTACTCTCCTTTTTTTTTTCCTTACATTTGTAACCTAGTTAACTTTTTTATCGGGACTGGGCCACGAGAGACCACTTCATTGCCCATCGTACTAACTATTACTCTTAAGAAAACAAGGAGAAAAATTATTTACGGATAAGAATTATTACGTTGATTAAGCGAGAACGTATGTAATTTACATCGACGCTTATCTTCATCCGCAAAGCTAAAAGGTCTACTAGATGTAAATATGCTGTTATGGTTTGTGTAAAACAAGTAGATACTGTCAGAGTGGTAAACAACGTGTTATAATTAAATTGAGGCATTTTATATTTCTTTAAAAGTATCGTCAGATGCAAACAACAATTTCAGTCAGGACGAGAAACATTTATATTTTACGTTTTTTTTGAAAAGTTAAAAGTTGATAACTTAACAAATAGTAACTGAAATTCATCCTTTTTTTTTTTGCATCAAACAATATTAATTTTATCGAAAAGCATGCAACTTTACGAAAAAATATTTTTTATGTATATCATCTTTATCTAACCGAAATTTTAAGCGAATTGTTGTAAAATCAATAAAAAAAAAAAAAAAACGAACAAATATTTTTTCTGTATTTTGTTTTTGACTTAAACAGCAATTTTTTTATTTTTTTCCAATTATAGATATCAAAACTGGCAGTGAATAAAGATACCATTTTTTAAAGAATGGAAAATAAACTGAATGATTATTTGTGATTTTATTCAGAATACCATTGTAGGCTAGGTCCCGCTTTTTCACTTTTCCCACACTCAATTTTAAAATTTCAAGGTTCAGTGCTATTTCTTTCCCTCTCCTTTCAAGCTTTGAAATTCTCTTAATACTTATGTTTTTCTTATGTTTTATAGAATTGAGCTTCGGTTTATAGACTTTAGCTTGTTTTTCCTATATATTTTCTATATTTTATATATTCTTAAAGTCTTTTTTTTCTATATTTCATATACTTTTATAGTCTTCTGCTTCTGTTCTTCTTATATTTAGTAGACTTCTATTTTTTCCTATGTTTTATAGAATTAAACTTCTGTTTTTCATATGTTTTATAGACTTAGCTTTTGTTTTTCTTATCTTTTATAGATTTCTGTTTCTTTTTTTATTTTAGAGACTTCTATTTTTCTTATATTGCATAGATTTCTGCTTTTGTCTTTTAATGGATATTATTTTTCTCTATTATAACAAGAATGTAAATACCACTTTCACTTTAATGCTTTAGAAAGTTTAGTTTTACGAGACAAATAGTTTTTCAGGTTTTAAAGGCCGCTCATGAATGGCAGAGGCAAGGGACATTGATATTGCCCTAGCAAACAGGTCAATGCCAGACTTAGAGACTGGCCATATATACATATGTTCAGCGCCCAAGTCCCCTCTCCATCTAAGCTAGAACCAGGGAGGTCCAGGCAATGGCTGCTGATGACTAAGCTGGTAGACTTATAGCCTTTCGCAAACCACCCATCTTAGCCAACAAGTAGGGTGAGGATGCAGCGACCAAAGGAAGTAACGAGTTTAAGCGGGACTCGAACCCCAGTCCGGCGATCACTAAGCAGAGACGTTACCAATGGGCTACAGCCGCCTAATATCATTGTCTATTACTTATTCTGTCTCTTCCTTCTATAGTTATATGATTTTTTCTTCAGGTGTGAAGAAATATATTTTGGTAATTTGACCATGTCATTAAAACGTGGCTCATAGAATCAACAGTGTTCTTAACTATTACTTATATAAGTCTCTCTCTCTCTCTCTCTCTCTCTCTCTCTCTCTCTCTCTCTCTCTCTCTCTCTCTCTCTCTCTCTCTCTCTCACGTTACGGTAATACTAAAATCATTATACATCAATTGTCCTTATAATATTTCCCTAAGTTATGATTATATACTTCCAGTCTTATATTATTTTTAGCTATAAGCCAAAATTGGCAGTCATGAAATTGACTTTAATCGTGTCCTATTTTATGCTCCTAAGAGTGATCAGTGCATTGCCAAAGAAAAGACGCCTTTTGTCATATTTCATCCCCGGATTTTCAAGTTCGTTATCGTATTGTGAACAAAATCCCATAAAAAATAGGTTGCGAATTTTCTTTATTTCCGAAATTTAAACCTTTGTTCCTAAACTAAAATAGATTTTGTAAATAACCAATGCTTTTACAGAAGTTACTCACGAATCATTACATTGAAACATTTAATGTATATTTTGTATAAAACTCAGGAGTTTTGAGATCATAAGTTAAAACTGATGAGTTGAACTTTCCTGAAATACCCTCTATAATAAAGACCAAGTGTCTGGCTATATATATACAGTATATATATATATATATATATATATATATATATATATATATATATATATATATATATATATATATATATACATGTATATATAGATAGATAGATAGATATATCCAAATAAGTCGTATATTTTTGATACATTAATGTGTGGATTATCTTAACGACATCGGGATCAGAGCCCCCAGCGAAATCACACAAAGACAATAGCTTCTGGCTAGCTTGGAATCGACCCCTGGTCCAGAAAACTTGTGTGATCATTGACATACCATTTCGTGGCCAAATGGTAAGTCACTGTTCATACAAGTTTCCTGAACCAGGGGTAGATTCCAGGCCGGAATTTCGCCTGGGGCACTGATCCCGAAGTCGTTAAGAGAATCCACACATTCTCCTCTGTCCTCATACACCTGACAACACTGAGATGACCAAACAATTCTTCTTCACTCAAAGGATTAACTACTGCAATTAAATTGTTTAGCGGCTATTTTACTCTTGGTATGGGTAGAAGAGACTAGCTGTGGCAAGCATCACTTCTACCTTTACCAAGAGTAAAATAGCCACTGTCTTCTTCTTGTTCTTCTTCTTTATATACATATATATATATATATATATATATATATATATATATATATATATATATATATATATACAGTGAACCTTCGTTTATCACGGTAGATAGGTTCCAGACCCGACTGCGATAGGTGAAAATCCGCGAAGTAGTGACACCATATTTACCTATTTATTTAACATGTATATTCAGACTTTTAAAACCTTCCCTTGTATGTAGTACTGTTAACAAACTACCCTTTAATGTACAGAACACTTAATGCATGTACTACAGTACCCTAAACTAAAACAGGCACAAATATTAAAGGTGATTTTATATCATGCGTTTCCTAAACATGCTAAAAAGCACTATAAAAAATGGCAACCAATGTTTTGTTTACTATTATCTCTGATCATACTGAAGAAACAAACGCATTTACACATCTGTGTATAGGTTAGTTTTTGCATCGATTATATTGATTATACAGTATGTTGATTTTGTTATTACCTATGTTTTACTTAATTTTTCTTAGGACTTCCAAATGAAATGTTCCTTAATTTATATTATACTAAAGCTACTTTTGCGTTTGTTCACTCAAATCGTAAGCAACAATGGCTCGTACCAAGCAGACCGCCCGTAAATCCACTGGAGGAAAGGCTCCTCGCAAGCAGCTTGCTACCAAGGCTCCTCGCAAGTCTGCCCCTGCTACAGGAGGCGTCAAGAAACCCCATCGTTACAGGCCTGGTACCGTTGCCCTCCGTGAGATCCGTCGCTACCAGAAGAACACTGAACTTCTCATCAGGAAGCTCCCCTTCCAGCGTCTGGTGCGTGAAATCGCCCAAGATTTCAAGACTGACCTTCGTTTCCAGTCCTCTGCTGTCATGGCCCTTCAGGAAGCCTCTGAGCCTTACCTCGTCGGCCTCTTTGAAGACACCAAATTGTGTGCCATCCACGCCAAGAGAGTCACCATTATGCCCAAGGATATCCAGCTGGCTCGCCGCATCCGTGGAGAGAGAGCTTAAGTTTACACTTAACCCCTCACTCTTCCCAAAGGTCATACAAACGACCCATGGATCAAGACCTCCCGACATAATCCAACACCAATCGCTGGAGGTTTGTGGAGGTGATGCCGATTTTAAAAGGCAAACTCTACATCTCAGAGAAGAGGGGTGCAGTTCCTTTGGACAAAATCCAATTTTGGCCAAGCTTTGATGCTTTTCCTAATTGTTTTGTTCAACTGAATGGTGAATCAAAGTCACGGAAAGGAACAAAATCGAAGGAAATCATGATTCTCGACCATGATAAGGCACAGGCCATCCTGTCAAGTAGCCTGAAAAAGGCGGGTTACTTGGTGTCGAAGGTATCTACACTGGGTAATAGGCACCCTTCCTTTCTTGCTCCTGCTTCAATTTCATTCCCCTTTATGAAGAAAGCAATTAAATCGGTTGCCAAAGCAGTGGAGGCAGGAAGGCTATGTCCTACACTCGAGGAGTGCAAGCTTCTGTCACCAGCCTTTCCCAGACAGGAGAAGGACTGGAAGGAAGTCCATTTAACTTCTTCAGTAGGAAGATTAGATGCGGATGTTGCCAGTAGACAGTTTAACGAAGCTCTCCCTAAACTATCAGAGTTTCTCTTGTATAATGAACAAGAGACAAAGGAGAGACTTGCATCCTCCCTATCTCTACAAAACTACTTGGAGTTCATCCCATCAAAGTACCCCAGACATGCTCATGGTCTTAGCCAAAATGCATATGGCTACCTTAGTGAAAGACCTTTATGCCTTTATGAAGGCTAGGAAAGCATGTAGGGAGTTTGTGTTCGCGGCCACAACACTGAAACATGAGACAAGGAAGCTGATATCTTCCAACATCTGGGGTAAAGACCTCTTCCCAGATGAGGTAGTTAGGGAAGTAATTAAGAATGCCACCACAGAGAACGTAGGTCTTCTCCATAAGTGGGGCATCCTTTCAAAGAGAAAGTCTTCCATGGTTGTGGGTCCCCATCCTAAAAGGAAGACGGGAAAGTCCGGAAATATACTTTGGGCTGTTCAACAACATCCCATGGCTGCAACGACCACGATGCCACAGGCAGGTGGTCAAAAATTTAATCCTACTAGTCATTCGAAGCATAAAGATGCTTCTGGTAGGAGGGAGGCTCCTTCAGGATCGTTGGAACTTCGGTGCTTAGGTCCAAGTCCTAATCAAGATTGGACTACGATGGGAAGTAGAAATGTCTCCACCATCTTTTCCTTAATTCCTCTTACAATTAAAAACCCTCCTGGAGGAGTATACCTAAGAGCTCTAGAGCATATAGGTGGTAAGGAAACAATAGTCCATCGTATTCCAAGGAAGGCTGTTTGGTGTTTACGAGAAGGACTCAAGAAATCTCAGAGTCATTCTGGACTTGTAGCCACTCAGCAAGTTCAAATAAAACAGCGAGTTCAGAATGTTAATCCTTCTGAACATTTGTACCCTGTGTCAAAAAGGGGTGTTTGTAGTCTTGTCAGACCTGAAAAATGTCCCTTGGCAACATCCAGCCCCTCCTACCTAAGATTCAATTTACAGACGGTAACGTATATCCTAGGAAAGATATGTGTCGGACTAAACACAGTCCTAAATGTCTTCATAGTATTGGCAGACTTAGTCATGCAATAACCAAGTCTAGAAATGGTTTAGGCAACAATGTACCTGGACGAGAAGTTGGGGTGGGCAGCACCCGAAGTGGCTGGTCTATGAACATCCAAGGAGATGAACCAGTTCCTGGAACATCACGGATGCAAGACAAGCTTCACAAGGCTCAATTCCCTCCAGCTCAAAGGTTTCAATGGCTGTAAAATCATTGAAGTCTGTAGTCACACCAACTCTCCTTTTCCATAGGAATATAAAAGGAGTTTGTAAGGTCGGTCAAGAGACTTGGAGAATCAGTCGGATTCCCAAGACGTTAACAAGGAGGAGTCCTGAGCTCCCTCCAGTTCGCAATAGTGACAGACCCAGTGCCAAGATCACAGCTGAAAGATGCGTCAAGAGTCTGGAGAAGATACGCATCAAACGCTTGAAGAGATCTAAAAAAATCAATATAGGTCCTTCTTTAATCGCTTCTCTTACAAAGGTTAGAGTCCGAAAGTCCCAAGACTATGTTGGTCCTGTCATGAGTGGGGAAGCTCTCTCTACGCAGATCAGACTTCCTTCGACTGATCTGGGACACCGAAGCGATAATGAGACGTCGCAATCGACAATGCTAGAAAATGTCTCATATGGTATAGGTGACGTTAACCATCCCTTACCTAAAGGGATGGCACCTGTCAGCAGTTCATATACAACCGCTCCACAATGTGACAGTGGATGCTCTATTTCAGCTCAAGCCGATAGAGTTGGAATGGTCCACAGACGCAGACCTATTCCCTCCCAGATGGGATCAAGACCCAGAACTGCAAATCGACCTCTTCATCACGAGCGTCTTCAAGAAACTACCTCGAGATGTAGCCCCATACGAGGACCCTCTAGTGGAAATAACAGACATCATGTCTCTAGTATAGAAGGGATGGACTCGGATATCCTGATTCATCCGATCCAATCGCCTGCTGAAGGTCCTCAACATGCTGAGATCCTTCCAAGGGGGAGTAGCTCTTTTGGCTCCCAAGTAGCCCAAGAGCAATCTGTCCTCTTTAGTGAAGGAACTGAAGCTGAGGCTGGCCCTAGTTCTGAACCCAGGACTATATCAGAGAGTTCAGAAGCTGATTGCTTCAATTTATCTCGGAGAACCCAAACCCTTCATTTCATGATTTCCTTGCCCTAGCGGTTAGGAAAAGATTTGGGATCTCAGAAGGCAATATAGAATTCTTAGAAGAATATAAAACTAAGTCAACGAGAAGAGAATATGAGTCTTCTTGGAAAAAGTGGGTTGCTTTTGTTAAAGCAAAAGGACCGAAAGAAATTTCAATGAACTTCTGTCTGTCCTTCTTTGTCCACCTTCATAATCAAGGCCTGGCGGCCAACACGATAACTACGTGCAAATCAGCCTTGACTAGACCTCTTCTATATGCCTTTCAAGTAGATCTATTGAAAGAAATCTTTAATAAGATTCCAAAGGCATGTGCAAGGCCTAGGCTTACACCACCACCAAAGCCCATTTAATGGTCTTTGGATAAGGTCCTACATTATGACTCATCTATGAACAGTGAAGATTGTTCCCTTAAGGATCTAACTCAAAAAGTTATTTTTCTGTTCGCTATAGCCTCAGGGGCTAGAGTTAGTGAAATAGTGGCCCTATCTAGAGCCAAGGGCCCCATTCAGTTCACAGAAGTGGGAGAACTGAACCTTTTTCCTGATCCAACCTTTTTCGCTAAGAACGAGCTACCCACTAAGAGGTGGGGTCCCTGGAGAATCTGCCCTCTGAAGGAAGATTCTCTCTATGTCCTGTAGAGTGTCTAAAGGTCTATCTTTGTAGAACTTCAGACTTCAGAGGAAGACTGCTTTTTAAAGGAGAAACCTCTGGATCAAACTTATCCCTAAAACAACTGAAGGCGAAGCTCACCTACTTTATTCGTAGAGCAGATCCTGACAGTTCTCCCGCAGGCCATGATCCGAGAAAAATTGCTTCATCACTGAACTTCTTTCAGTATATGGACTTTGAGCGTCTGCGTTCATTCACTGGATGGAAATCATCCAGTGTGTTTTACAAACACTATGCAAAATAGGTCCATGAATTAAAGCACTATGTAGTGGCAGCAGGTAGCGTATTAAAACCTGCCCACTAATTACTGTCATAGACAGTTTATTAATTGGGACCTCGAACGTCCTCGCTCATATTCTGGATGGGAATCATCCAGAGTGTTCTACAAACACTATGCCAAGCAGGTCCATGGACTGAAGCATCATGTGGTGGCAGCGGGTAGAATTTTTAAACCTGCTGTCTAAGTCTGCGATGAACAGCTAATTGACTGGGACTGTCAATTAAAGGGAGAAGGGGTCATCACTTTTGGTGTGACCTCCTTTTTATGAGTGTTACCATGGTGACACTATCTCTGTTCAAGATCCCAGGTGTGGAATTATACAGATAGCACTAGTGCTGTGTGTACGTAGTACACGGTGTTGATAGAATGTAACCGGTACAGAATTTTCGAAGAGAAGTTTTATTATAAAAATGTTCTTCAATCTGAGAGTGGCATTCATCATTTCTTTCCATTTCATGAAAGAAATATAATTTCTGTATACGTTACATGTATAATTCCGTTATCATGCTACATTCGTTTTACTGGTTAATTTATTTAGTCATTTATTAGGAATAAATGTCTATTAGAATGTATTGCATCCTAATTCGCCTGACAATTGCGTGTTTAAAATGCCAGAGTTCTTTGTCTTACTAAAGTAAATATTCTTCATATAGTTGTATGCTCGCAAGCAATAGATATGAGACACTGATATTGATTCGGCAATATATACAAACTCTGAGACTGTTTGTATATTCAGTGTATACTTATGTTTGTTCATACAATATATGCTAACCTTGAGGCCCCTTTTCTACTGTGTAGAATGACTCTTCCCTGTAGGGGGCAGGAAGCACTAACATTGCTTATGATTAGTGATAATGACGGATAACGGTAACGTCATTTGTCTTAATTGTTCCAAATGACCATAGAAATGTTGTCCCAAGGTTAAGGCACTGATGAAAATCCACAGATAAGTTAATGCTCTGGTACGCTTCCATCAGGACGACATGGCTTGAGCCCCAAAAAAAACGGATTTTGAGCGAAGCGAAAAATCTATTTTTGGGTGAGATGGCCATGTCGTCCTGATGGACCCAAACTTCTTTTCTAAAGAGAAAAAAACCTTCACAGTATCCCTCCCAAAGTACTGTATCTGTAGCACCATGCTCAATGCTACAAGGAATGTTCGCCATCTTGGATATGGCGCTGTTGTGATACTCAATAGTATGAGAACTAGGGTAACCTTGATACGGCTCCCCTTCTATTCTGCCACATCACCCTCGAAGCATTAACGCTATTAGGTTTGCAGATTGCTATGTGACGTGTCAAGAATACGTCCTCTGATATTATGCGATATCCTTGAGAGAAATTTAAGGATATTCGCGCCAGGAGTTAGAATTCTGGATACCTGAAGGTAAAATTCTCTGGGAATATCACTGTAGTACATATATCCCTTAAGAAGCTACTTATAGGAACTTCCATCAGGATGACATGGCCATCTCACCCAAAAATAGATTTTTTGCTTCGCTCAAAATCCGTTTAATACAAAGGCTTCTAACTTTGTAAAGAATCTGTAAACAGTTGCATCTGAACTTTGGAATTCTGTTGATATTTCATCTGGTAGGGTGGTGGCTGGACTGGGGTTCGAGTCCCACTCAAACTTGATAGTTTCTTTAGTGTCTGCAACCTCACCAACCATGGGAGCCAAGGATGTGGGTTTGGGGGAGCCTATTGGTATACCTGCTGAGTCATTAGCAGCCATTGCCTGGCCCTCGTTGGTCCTAGCTTGGATGGAGAGGGAGCTTGGTCGCTGATCATATGTAAGTATGGTCAGTCTGTAGGGCATTATCCTACTAGCTGGGCAGTGTAACTGGCACTTGCCTCTGCCATTCATGAGCTGGTTTTAAAACTTTAATTGAAAATGGTGTACCGTATATAATATCATATGATATTATTATTTATTATTATTATTATTATTATTATTATTATTATTAGCCAAGCTACAAACCTAGTTAGATAAGCAAGATGCTATAAGCCCAAGGGCTCCAACAGGGAAAAATAGCCCAGAGAGGAAAGGAAACAAATAAATAAATAAACGACATAATAAGTAATGAAAAATCTAAATATTTTTTTTTCTTTAAATTAATAACATTAAAACAGGTAATTCATATATAGACCATAAAAAGTAATTCTTCTATCTCTTCATTACAATTTCGCCAATGAATATGAGATGAGAAATGCTTCGAGGGGTGAGAGCAATTATTGTAGAAATAGCTGGACGGAATCGTTGCCTTATCGGAAGTTTCCTAATAGGGAGAGAGATCCTTTGGGGGTGGGACTGAAACAAAGGATTCCGGATGGAAATTCTCGGGGAAATCCAACGGATGAATAATACAGCGTTGGTTTAGCCCTTCTGGGGGTTCCCCCCCCTCTCTCTCTCTCTCTCTCTCTCTCTCCTTTGTCTGAATGATAATTGTCGCTTTTATTCGTTGGTTTTAAACGTTTTCAGAGTACACATTTTTCATTTTAAAAATTCGCGTTAATGCCTTTGAAAACAAATGACATGTGAACTTTTCTCTCTCTCTCTCTCTCTCTCTCTCTCTCTCTCTCTCTCTCCTCTCTCTCTCTCTCTCTCTCTCTCTCTCTCTCTCTATATATATATATATATATATATATATATATATATATAATTTGAACCAAACTGCTTCACTTCAGGCTAAACCATCAGCAAGTCACAGAAGTGTTTGAACACAGTCTTTCTCTGAATATTCATCGCATTAATAAAACCTGTTTGGATAGGCAATTATCTTGAATATATCTCCAAGAGATTTACCTTCAAATCGTTATAAAAACTCTTTCCAAGCGTTGATGTATTCGCTCCAGCTCTAAGCTCTTCGTGGGGTTACAAGTTATAACCTAAAACTCAACTCTAGAGTTTGCATGAATTTTTCATCTCGGTTTGCTTTGATTTTGGAGCGACATCTCAAATATTGATGCAGTCAACACTGCCTGTCTCGTAACTTCGCATGTAATAGGTGACGCAGATCCGAAATTAATTAACTTTCTTGACTCAGAGTTATTTTTCCCTCAACTGAGTTGTCTCATCAAACGGTTATACGAAGGAGTTGTCGGAAGTTGCATAGTTTTCTTTAGAGATTGGCTGGTATAAGGAGGTTTTTTGTGTCTCAGTATTCTATGGAATATGTTTTTTTTTTTCAACTGGGGTTTGATATTGTTGACAGTTTTCCTTTCTAAATCGGAAAGAATTACACGTATGTTATGGAGTTTATTATTTCATCTACATAAAATCACATTCAAACGTTAAAATTATCTCTGTCAATTACGTACTGGGAAGTTAAGTAGTAGAATTATCTTGTAAGCAGGTATGATAAGTGTACCTTTGGGTATTTTTGGGTCATCGCTTCTGAGGGCGTTCACCCCGTCCCTGAGAATTATCAGCAGTACAGAAATTCACCCACACCTTCGACTGTCTAAGCACTGCAGGAATTATTAGGCATGGTGAAGTACTATCACTGGTTCTTGCCTGCCATTGCCAACATTCTTGCCCTCTCCCCAATGATTCCCTCAAGGAGTAAGGATAAAACCTGAAGTAGGGCCCCCTTCAGGAGGTGGCCTTCCTCAATGCAAAGAAAGCCCCATCAATGGCTACGGCCCTCGCTTTTCCATGCAACCCTCCTACTCTCCACTGATCCCATTGATGTAACCGTCGGGATGGTACTCAAACAAGTGTACATCAGCTCATAGACCTTCAACAGTGAAATTCGGGCAGTGTATTTGGTTGTCCATCACTTCTTAGATGGTTTGCCGTTCATCTTTTGCATTTACCAGATGCCATTGTGTATGCCTTCACTCAGCAGTCCCTCACCTTGTCCGGCTGTCAGTGCCTACATCTCGCTGCCATTTCTGAATACAACTGTACCATTCAACACATCCCTGGTAAATAGAATTATGTTGCCAACGCCATCTCCAGAAATATGTTGGTTGCTGTACATCTAGGATTCCATTACAAGGCCTTAGCAGAAGTCCAACAAAAGGGCCCCGAGTACCAAAACTGCAGGATATCCAATAAGTTTATCCATTGGGAAAATGTGGACCTTTATGAATCCAATGCCTCCCTTCTCTGTGACATCAATACTGAGAGGCTACACCCATGGATACCTGCCCCCATGCGCCAACAGGTATTTTTATTGATCCATAGCCCTTCACAACCTTTGCACCTATCAACTGCACAGCTATTGAGGTCGAAGTTTATGTGGCATGTTATTACTAAATATGCCAAGGATTGGATCTGCTCTTGTATTTCAAGTCAAGCTTCAAAAGTGCATGAACACAAGGATTCGGGTGTGGGCGCTTTTCCTTAACCTTGGTGACGTATTATCCAAATTCAAGTTGATGTAGTTGGCCCCCCTACCCATGTCACAAGGACACCATTCCTTTTTTACAGTCATTGATCTCTCCAGTCGATGGCCTGAAGCCATCCCTATGCAAGAGGCAACATCCACAACAATACTCATACTGAAAAAGAAACCAAGTGAACACAAAACAGTGTGTTACCTATTGTGTTAGTCAAGTGCATGTAGGGAATGGGCAGTGAGTTGGTAGGATAGGAGTTGACCCACTCTAGGGCACCAAGCATTCACGGATTCTGTTTTCTTCGTGCCTTTCCCTGTTACCTAGCCCCACGAATAAGGAGGGCTGAATGTAGTATACAAATCAAATTAAAATACCATAGAGATGGGAGTTTCATAAGAGAACAGAGGTATCAGTAGCCGAAGGGAAACTTAACTTTCAATCTGCTTCCGAGGACATTATAGTTATCAAGTTGTCTGCCTGGAAGTGTGTCTCTGCACTGCAAAACTCGTCTTTACAGTATATACCCCCCCCCTTGTGAACCCCAAAATGCTCTCATAAGGATCTTTGTAATAAAAGAACTTTAAGGTGTACATAATATCATAGAAGGTCACTAAAATGATTCTTCACAAGGAACCCACTACTTTCTAACAATTTCCGAATCAAAACTCATCTTGAATGACGTCACTTCCTTTCCAATTCCCACGTATGCATTATTGTATTCCTCGCCCGTTCTAGATTTCCTACAGCGCAATAGATTTGCCCCGCTCCATGATAGAATTACGCTACAATCGTTCTGGATGCGTCGTAGTAGACTCTTAATTAAATACCATTTCATTTACGTAATTTATATAGATATGACTGAGAAATTACATAACATTAAATTAATGATAATAATAGTAGATATAAATATTATTGTTAATATTCATATCACCATAAAGAGTTAAAGCTCATAATACATAGTGTACTTGATAATCCTCACCTCGAGAGATTATTTCTAACAGTCTGTGTATTGCATTTGGTTGCTGCCACTCCTTACAGTGTATATAACTCTGATAAAATATCCGCAAAATAGGTTATACGTTTGAAGATTTGTTTATATGTATTTTTCATGTTTTCATATTTTTCCCATAAGTGCTTTTTATTCGGTGAAAATTATACTAAGAATAATAACAATGGAATAAGCAAAACAACGACGACAAATAAAACTGTGCAAAGGAATTTGGAAACACATGGCCCCATCAAAGGTAGTCCCTATCAAGCCCATCCATTTTAATTATTAAATTTAATGTCGTATGATGAGACCACTAAACTCGTGACCTCAATCCTGCTTTTGTTGGGGTTGAAATATTTATTGCAGGGAAAATGATAGCGGATCTTTTGGAATTATTTTCGCCGGTTTTTTTTGTTTTTATATGGCACTGTATAGGCGTATCTGGTTCATGACTTGAGAGAGAGAGAGAGAGAGAGAGGAGAGAGAGAGAGAGAGAGAGAGAGAGAGAGAGAGAACAGCTGTATTGATTAGTACTCTATGAAGATGATTATGATCATTCTAAAAAGAAAATGGGAAGGCCACAGTAATTAACACTTCACAAAGCATTCTCTCTCTCTCTCTCTCTCTCTCTCTCTCTCTCTCTCTCTCTCTCTCTCTGTCAAGAATTGACCTAGAGTCAAAGGTGACGTACATACTGATGTGAGTTGAGAGTAGAACCATTGTGTCATCTGGATCACAGACAGACAGACAGATAAACCAACATTCAAGAGCATGACCTCAATGTCCAAAATAGCTGAGGTGCCAGTTACCACATATTACATTATAATGGAGAAGAACAGAACAAACGAACGGTTGGAAAGTTACATGAAATTTGACCTTATTCTAGTAAAGTTTGATAGATAAACTTAAAACCAGCTTAATAACTCACAATTGCCTGAAATTCATTATGAAAGCTGTAGTATATATGACTTATTTCAAGTCTCACAAATTTGACCAAAATTTGATATATTGTTTTGTAGAATCTACGAATAAGTCTCTCTCTCTCTCTCTCTCTCTCTCTCTCTCTCTCTCTCTCTCTCTCTCTATCCTTTTATGTATGAATATATGTATGTATGCAGTATATGTTTGATATTTTAGGTAATTAGTTAGTTAATTACATGCCCCTGTGACAGTATTTGATGTCAAGTTAAGCGCTAAATACTCAATATACGTAACTGCCTAATAAAATGTCTGACTTTGATGTCAAGTTAATAACTGCCTAGAATCTTCTAACGTTAGAATCTCACTGTACATGTATGTTTGTGTGTGTATGAGAGAGAGAGAGAGAGAGAGAGAGAGAGAGAGAGAGAGAGAGAGAGAGAGAGCGCCCCGGTTGCACCCATCCTCAGGTTTCATAAAGAGGGCCTTGAAGAAATTCAGGAAACCTGAGGATGGGTGCAACCGGGGCTCTCTCTCTCTCTCTCTCTCTCTCTCTCTCTCTCTCTCTCTCAGAGAGAGAGAGAGAGCCCCGGTTGCACCCATCCTCATAAAGAGGGCCTTGAAGAAATTCAGGAAACCCGGAGGTGATTTCGAGAGAATTGGGTACTGTTATTGCCTATATTTGGGTATACTGTTATTTTAGAAAATGTTATTGGAAATGTTCGCATTATTCTCTCTCTCTCTCTCTCTCTCTCTCTCTCTCCTCTCTCTCTCTCTCTCTCTCTCTCTCTCAAAACTTCATCCACACCCGTCAATTCATCAATTTTCTTGAACGAAGGGATGTTATTTTTCCAAAACGAGATCAAGAAAAAAATAATTCTATTCCACAATGCAGAACGCATTTTGGCTTGAGCCCTCACGCCTTAGATATAGAGTTGATAGACGAAGTTTTGGAATGTTTAAACAATTTCACCCATGAAGAATATAAGAATAAGAATATTACTCTCATCTTGGCCACAATCAGACACCTGCCATGCTCAGAATCTTATTTCTGAGTCAGAGAGATAATTTCCAGAGTAGTTTTTTTCAAGGATTCACAGAGACTATTACATCTACGCTTCAAATTTATGGATTAGGTTTTGAATTTTATTAGTTTTTCCTTAGTCATTGATAATAATTTACATTTCCTTTTTTATTACATTCAGTAAATCAAATAGGGAGTAAAGACCATAAATTAACTAATGATTGTCCATTATGATCTTTCAACTCCAAATGTAGACCTGACCTAAGATAAAAACAAAACAAAAATTACATTTACAACTTTTTTTCTTTACATTGTTTACAGTTATTAAGAGTTATATTGAATACTAATTTCCTGTTATTCACTAAACAGAAAATCCACCAAATAATTTGACATCAACCTAGGAAGTTACATTATTTATTCCGTGATCATCTAGAACAGTTAGTCAAAGACGTCGTCCCTTTCTACATATTAGGTTCTATCTTAGATACAGCACAGCAAAAGATTTGTCCTTAAAGCATGTAGCAATTGAAGGTAATCACATGATTTCAGAACACTCAGCATTTAAATCAAGCCGCCACCCCATCCCTAACACAATACCTCCAAAAGAAACCAAAACAAGTCAAGAGAAATGACACTCAGCAGTTTGAAAAGAAAAATAAAGTAATTCCATCAACAATTTTCGAAAGATTTTTTTTTTTCAATTTTCTAGATTACCCAAAATAAAACAGAACAAAGAACAAAGCAAAATCTAATCAGCAAAATATTTTCTTTTCTCCCGGGGTCGTTTTTCACCTCTCCGGAAGAGAGGATTTCAACATAAAAGGAAAGGAGAGGAAAAGGAAAAAAAAAAAAGAGGGAAAAATGGAAGACGGTAACTGGAAAAAAGGAGTCCGGCTGAAATTCTTGAAGCTTGCCTGGAAAGAATTCTCTGCTTGGTAAACAATAGTGTCCTCTCTCTCTCTCTCTCTCTCTCTCTCTCTCTCTCTCTCTCTCTCTCTCTCTCTCTCTCTCTCTCCCCCGAAATATCTTTCCCAAAGTCGCAGAAAGGAAAGAGAGAGAGAGAGAGAGAGAGAGAGAGAGAGAGAGGTGTTTGCATATAAAAGTCGTAACAGAAAATATATTCGGTTTCTACAGCTTTCTGGAATTTTGTGTTGCTAACATAGATGATTATTATTAACTAGTGTAAGGCGACCTGTCAAAAATGACGGCTAAATATTTAGATAGGTATGCACAAGCGACCCCTCTCACCTTGGTATGACTACTCCCTCTCACCCCTACCCAAAGGGCGGCGAGTGACAGAATATTTAAACATCTACCAATGCCGCTTATGTTACTGAAGATTATCATCATTAACCATTGTACGCGAACTGTCAAAAGTGACAGCTATTTAGATAGGTATGCACACACGTGCAGGCATCCCCCTCTCACCAGGGTATGACTACTACAATAGGGGTGGGGAGAGACCGAGTAGCTATACGTCTGGCAATACCACTTAGCGTAACCAGAAAGATATATGTATATATATATATATATATACAGTATATATATATATACCTGTATATATATATATATATATATATATATATATATATATATATATATATATATAT
>NC_090752.1:82106504-82109004 GCF_036898095.1 Palaemon carinicauda
GTCGATGAAGTCGACCACGTCTTGATATTTTCATAACACCTCTTTTATTTACGCCGAACCTAACACATGTTCTACCTCCTCGCTCTCTTCCTCGTCATCACTCATGTGCTCCGACATAGCATGGAGTTCCTTGAGCTCATCCGTGGTCAGTTCGTCGTGATGTTCGGCGACGAGTTCCGTAACGTCATCTGCGTTGACCTCCAGACCCATGGACTTGCCAAGGGAGACGATTTCCTCTACGGCTTCCGCTGCACCGACCACGGGATCAGGTTCGGGGTCAAAACCCTCGAAATCTCCGGGAGAAACTGCATTAGGCCACAGCTTCTTCCAGGCAGAATTCAGGGTCCGTCGAGTTAATCCCACCCAAGCCTGATCTATGATCTTCAAGCAGTGCACGATGTTGAAGTGGCCCTCCAAAATTCACGCAAAGTTAAGTTGGTGCTTTGCGTGACATTAAAGCACTGCTTAAATAAGTGCTTGGTATACAGCTTCTTAAAATTAGAGATGACTTGCTGGTCCATGGGCTGGAGGATAGAGGTGGTATTCGGTGGAAGATACAGCACCTTTATGAACTTGAATTCATCGAAGATATCATCTTCAAGTCCGGGGGGGTGAGCGGGTGCATTGTCAAGGCATTGCAGGCACTTTAAAGGCAATTTCTGTTCATGAAGATACTTCTTCACAGAAGGGCCGAAAACTTGGTTTACCCATTGCACAAAGAATTGCCTAGTGACCTAGGCCTTCGAGTTAGATCGCCAGAAAACATGAAGCTGATCCTTATCGACGTTGTGTGCTTTAAAGGCCCTAGGGTTCTCTGAATGGTAAACAAGTAAGGGCTTGACTTTAAAGTCCCCGCTAGCGTTGGCACATAGGGCAAGAGTCAACCGATCCTTCATTGGCTTATGCCCAGGCAATTTCTTCTCTTCGGCAGTGATGTAGGTTCGACTCGGCATCTTCTTCCAAAACAGCCCGGTTTCATCACAATTAAACACCTGCTGCTCTACGTAGCCTTCTTCCTTCACGATCTTTTCAAAGTTCTTGACAAAGTTAGCTGTAGCCTTTGTGTCCGCACTAGCAGCCTCTCCGTGGCGAACAACTGAATGAATCCCGGACCGTTTCTTAAATTTCTCGAACCAGCCACAAGATGCCTTGAAATCATCTGAGGAAGGCTCGGTTGAACTCTCCCCAGCATCACCCCCAGAGCTCTCCTCCTTCAAGTCCGTAAAGATGGCGTGCGCCTTCTCGCAGATAACGGTCTCGGTGATGGTGTCGCCAACGATCTCTCTATCCTTAATCCACACTAGTAGAAGTCGTTCCATCTCTTCTATGATAGGGGTACGGCGTTTGGAAATTATAGTGATCCCCTTAGAAGGTTTCACTGCTTTAATAGATTCCTTCTGTTTAAGGATTGTCGATATCGTCGACATATTACGGCCATACTGTTTAGCAAGTTCACTCACGCGGATGCCACGCTCATGTTTTTCAATAATTTCCTGCTTAATTTCTATAGAAAGCATTTCCTTCTTACTTTTCTCACCACTACCACAGGCTAAACTAAGCCTTTTAGGACCCATACTTTACTTAAATTACCGTTAAAGGATGCACGTAAAAAATCACGATTAAAACAGAGTTAATATCAGAACGCTCAGAGCACAACCGCAAGAAGCCGACGAAAACAGAGGACTGACCCAAGCCGCGCTAATTGAGCGTCCCTCCGAGGTCGATGTGCTGCCTTCTATCGGCGGAAATAAAAAACACTTCAGGCGCTATGAGCACCGACTACGCGTACGAGTATTGTTTACTTCGGGTGTCGAAAAAAACATTCGGGTGTAGAGTCGGAACGTGTTCAAATTGTACTTCGCGTGTCGAAAAATTCGGATGCAACCGGTACGACGAAAATTGCTTTCTTCGTGTGTCGAAATAAAATTCGGGTGCAGAGTCAAAAATTTGCTCGAATTTTACTTCGGATGTTGGAAAATTCGGATGTAGATACGTTCGGATGTAGAGGTTCCACTCTCTCTCTCTCTCTCTCTCTCTCTCTCTCTCTCTCTCTCTCTCTCTCTCTCTCTCTCTCTCTATATATATATATATATATATATATATATATATATATATATATATATATATATTTTGAATACAAAATATAGACATGACGAAATACTCTAATTGCACAATAAATTACATTCTTATATGAGATTTCGTACAATTGTTGGAGAGAGAGAGAGAGAGAGAGAGAGAGAGAGAGAGAGAGAGAGAGAGAGAGAGAGAGAGAACTAGAAGTACATATTTGCACTCATAATCAGGTATATTTTCGCAGGGAAGATCGACGCTAAAACAAGATAAATGTTATCTTGAGAAGAGACGCATCTTTCGAAAGCAAACGTATTTCAAGCAAGACCAATTCCTTGTCAAACGCAATTGGTATGAAAAGGGCGTAAGAATGATGAAAACGAAAAGGAAAAACAAGTTTAGAATGAAAACATAATTAGAAAATTTTTAA
>NC_090752.1:82114004-82144004 GCF_036898095.1 Palaemon carinicauda
AAAAAGAAATTTGTTGCTCAATGGGAGATATATCATGAAATGTTGGCAGTGGTCAATATTCAACGGCAGATCAGTGGTGTTTCAGTCCCAAGTACTAAACTTACAGTTGGTCATGAGTTCAATGTCTCGGCTACGTTGAGCTCTGAATTGTTAGCTCATGATGTAATAGAATACATCAAACAAAATGAAAACCCAGCAGGCGTATCTGAAGCAGACATTCATGTGGAGCAGCCAAAGTTGCACAACCTTCTTACCCAAGAAATTGTGTCCAGTGAAATCTGTGATGACCTACTGAATTTCAGGAAAAAATCCAACGATCTCTATGACAAGTTCGCCGTGAACGTTTGATCAAAAAGGAAAAATCACTGTTTGACCCAATCCACAGGAATAACTTGAAGACATTCAAATCAATGAAACCAGAGAAAGGAAAGCAGCTAGTTGGAAAACAGGGAAGCAAAAAACTTGCTAAAGCTCAAAAGATATTTGACATTGCTGGAGTGAGAAACTATGTTATGAAGGAACTGCTGAGGCATGAATTAATTGAGAAAAGCTACCTGTTTGATGAGAATGGACTTATGGCGAAGCCAAATAAAAGTGAACTTTACAAAGGCTTGGAAGATGAGCATTTAGACAAGAAGAAAGACTATCCGCCTCCAGATGAATGGAAAAAAGTAAAAACTGCTAGCATCGTTGATGTGATGTGTTGTTTACGCATCATTTTTGAAGACGTTTGGAGATCTTTGTGCACGGTTCCTACAGATAGCTTATGGACTGAGTAAAGATTCTAATCGTATTGACTTTGTCTTCGATACATACGTGGAAGGCTCCATAAAAGACAGTGAACGTCAGAGAAGACTAAGTTGCGGTCCAATTGATTTGAATGTCATTTGTGAAGAGACACCACTGCCAGTTTCTATGGACGCTTTCTGGGCATCTTCTACAAACAAGTCAAAGCTTCAGAAACTATGTACTAGCACACCCAAGGCCAATGACAGATATTGTTTTAAGTGGAATTGGATTCTCACCCAATATTGACCCATGTCAGGGCATTTTCAATGGCAGTGACCCAACCCCTGTACCAGCGTTGGACCTGGACATTGAAGAAGCCGATGTGAGAACAATCCCACATGCACTTGATGCTACCAACTGCGGGACAGAACGAGTTGTTCTCCTTTCTAATGACACAGATGTGGTAGTTCTTGGATTGCATCACTGGAGTATTATGAAGGCACATGGTTTAAAGGAACTGTGGATAAAGGCTGGCATTGCAACCACCACAAGATATATTCCCCTCCATACGTTAGCAACTAGAATGGGCCCTGAGAAGTGCAAAGTTATCATCCCGCTTCATCAGCTGACTGGGTGTGACTCAACAAGTAAATTCGGAACGAAAACAGCGGCTTTGAAGGCCAAGCCTGAGAAATTTCTCCAGAACTTTGCCAGGAATCCATATGATACAGATTTCACCTTAGTGGAAAAATTTCTGGTGCAGGTGTATCCATTGAAAGCTCCAGGTGATTGTCAAACAGTGGACCACCTCAGATACCATGTATTTCACCACAGTTCCAAAACAATCCTAGACCTTCCACCAACCAGCAGATTGACCAGAGGCCATATCCAAAGGGCTGTCTATGGGTCATACATGCAGACACACTGTTTGGATAATCCACATCTTGATCCCATAGACTTTGGTTTCTTTGAGCAGGATGGCCTATTGCGTAGAGTGCGGGATCAAATTTTGATGCCACCTGACTTTCCTATGCCATGCACATGCACTTCATGTGCAACAAAACGTTGTTCCTGCGAGAAGCGTGGCATCAGGTGCTGCCCTTACTGTCAATGCCAAGCTTCAGGCAAGGGGTGCAAGAATGTAGGAGAGATCATCATGCTGAATAGATTTAATCACATTGAATGGTGGTTTGGATGTCAGCTCCACTTTCATAAAAGAATTTTCCTGGGTTGCGAAACGTCAGTGTTTGCAATGAGGATGTTTTTAATAATTTGGTTTCACCCCTAAGGGTTCTGCATGATAACCATGTGTCACCGTCAACTAATTTCCTTTGATTATTTGAACGATTCATCATATCAAATTGTTCAGTTTAAAAATGGCATTTTTCCGATTTTCAAATATTTTCGTCTTGGGCCTGAGAGGGTTAAAAGACAGGTTTTAGACATCATGACATTATGATAGGTTTCTTACTATTTAATCATGTGCTGTTTAAAGATTTGGGGCTGCTTTAATCTCTTTTGATACGCTTTCAAACAGCCAACATAACTAGCATAAAATTTTGAAAAATCGCATTTTTGCCATTTTTTTCGATATTTTGACTTGAAAATAAAAGGGTTAAAGTGTGTTTTTTTCTTCAAATAATTTTCAAAAACTATCCTATGTAGTACTCTACTAAAATCTACAAATAAAAGAATAAATTAGTTTACAACTGGGTTCTGGTTTAATTTTAATTTTTTAGAGGCCCAGATTTTGAGCAAGTGTCAAATTACGTCATTGCTTGAGCTCTGGTGACCTTGACCTTGACCTATTTTAATATTTCTTACTTTCATCTTGTAGCATGCCCTATAAGGTACATTTTTTGTGGGTATTTCATGCAAATAGCTTATTTCCTTACTGAGTTATTAAGATTTGAATTTCCCCTACTCCAAACTTTTGCGGAAATTTTCAGTATGGTCAATAGCTACAAAACCATCCCTAGCAAGATTACTGCCGGGTTTCAGAATGTCTACCCTGGCTAAAATGATGCCCCAGGTGATGTTCTTTCAGAAAATAGTGAGTAACCTAGGGGCCCTTTTTAGCATGCGAACACCCCTTGGCTCCTGGAGTAGTGAGGAATGGGAGTCGTACATGCCCTGTTGAGAGAGGGTACCCTGAGAGGTACACTATTAAACTACACGCTCCCCAAATTACCGAACCATCGTGTTGTAGTTATGAAAGTGCAATGGTTGGACTTGTGTGTGTGCGTGTGTATATCTCTTAAGTATTTAGCCGTTATTTTTGACGGGGCGCGTGCACTGTTATAGTTAATATTTAGGAGCGTTCTGAATTATGCTTTTTGTCATATGTCTAATTTGATTGATGAAATTCTAGTTGATATTCATCTTTTAATCGATATATTATCATTTATTTAACACTTTTATGAAAGTGGAGCTGACATCCAAACCACCATTCAATGTGATTAAATCTATTCAGCATGATGATCTCTTTGCAGGCACAATGGTCCCGAGAACAGAAGCTAAATAATGTCAGTGTAAATTTGTGACAGTGGACATCTGGGACTCATGTCCTAATATGCTACCTTCACTTCAGTGTTCCAAGTAAGTAAAGTATTTGTGTGAAATTTCCAGCCAAAGGAATTAATATCTTAATAACCTTTCCCATTATTCAGGACTGTTTGGTAATATTGGAACAAAAGGCAGAGGTACGGAGTTCATTATATACAATAAAAAGCGTCCTGGTCATATATACTGTATATATATATATATATATATATATATATATATATATATATATATATACTGTACATATATATCTATATTATATTTGAATGTGCATAACTTATTCCTTTCTAATATAAGAAGCGGGCCCCATATGCCGAAACCATCGTTCCTTCTTGGTCAGAGAGAATTCTTTGCTCTTGGTTAGGTTAGAATGAACAGAACTGTCAATGATGGACTTTTCGGGAGAAGGGGTAAACATGCCAGGCTGCATACGTAGTCAGATAATAATGTCAGCCAACAAATGTTTCTCGAGGTCATTTGCATATTGTCTTTCCTTGAAAAAGAAAAGTTTTTTTTTTTATCATTTTTTTTTTCGTTGTGAAATAAGATAGCGTTTTTTTTTTTTTTTTAATTGTCTCGCCTTGAAAGAGAAAATGTTTTATTGTATATGGGATATCCTTGTAAAGTATAATAGCTTTCATTCACATTGTCTTTCCTTGTAAAAGAAAATAGCGTTTTTTCATATTGTCTGTCTTTGTGAAAGAAACTAGTGTTTTTGTTTACCAACGATAATTAACCTATCTCCTGAAATTCAGTACCTCTAACCTCTGAAGTTTGTGTCGTCTCAGTTACAATAGTTTCAAGAAACTTAACTATTTTGCGAAGTTGTAATTAGATTATAAAGAGTTTATTGACGTCAAAAACATATAATGGGACGAATCATTACCCCGTAAGTTACTGAAACAGAAAATCAACGGCGTAGCGTTCAGTAAATAGGTTTTTTTTTTTCTATAGGAAATTTTATTCCATCTCCCTTATATAATTAAGAGCAAGTTTCTGGTATATATATATATATATATATATATATATATATATATATATAATATATATATATACATATATATAATATATATATATATATATATATATATATATATATATATATCATATATATATATATATATATATATATATATATATATATATATATCATATATATACATATATATATATATATATATATATATATATATATATATATATATATATATATATATATATATTATATTTTTTTTCTTTTCCTCAAATGGGCGCATAAAAAACAAAGGAAATATAAATAAATCACTTTATTTTGGCCAATTGACATTGGCCCTCTTCAAGGTGTAAAGTAAAAATGAGGAATAGAGTTGTTGTTGAAGATTGCCTGGCCCTTTTGGCCAGAGTGGACAGTGGTGGTTTATATATGAAAGCAAAAGGGTCTTTCTAATTATTTTAAGACGGTATTAAGTGCTGGAAGGATTAGCCAAATTTAATTACATCCAGGTGCGTCTTTGTATTCTTGAGTCGCTCGAAAGGTGTCTTGACCTCTGATGCATATTTGGGGGTCGATTCCGGTGGATTATCTTCTTTATAATCGGGTTGAGAAGTATCGTCCACTGTGTCAGATTTCCATTGCCCGCCGGATAAGTTCATTGTGTTTGATTGATTTATGATGGCTGATTCCAGGATCTTCCTTTTGCACGGACAGGTACTCCTAAAAAGCAAAGACAATTCACTCCAGTTAATCTGGTGTCCTAAAACTGTAAGGGGAACGAAAATCCCTGAGTTTTCAAAGCCATACCTAACAGATCTTGTATGTTCGGATAATCTTTGAGATAGAGAACGGTCCGTTTGTTCAACATAGATTTTTTTCACAATCTCCACATTTATAAACTCCGGATTCTATATCTCTCTTATTTTGATAAACATTAATAAGGGTGCTTCCTATGGTCTTGGTATATGGAAAAACAAAGGGGTTCTCAGTTTTATTATTATTTGTTATATTTTTAATACCTCCTATATATGTGAGTTTTATCTTATTTTTAAAATCTATTTGTTTGGTAACATCATGATCTTATAATATATCGTGTTGACTTTGTTGATGGCCTTTTCTATGACATACGTCAGGGAGAATAGCTGGGCGAGTTGTTTATGAATGATTTTAAATTCTTTACGTAAGTAGGCTTGAGAACAGATTCTCTAAGAAACCAATTACAAGCTACTCTCATTTTTACAGAAATATCGTGATAACTAAAGAAATGTGTAAGAAATAGAGAAAATTGGTTTTCTATACACAGTGAAATTGTACCCTGACGATTCCCTTATAATTAATATGTCCAAAAGAGCTAATGTTCCATCTTTTTTCCCATTTAGTTTTGAATTTTATATTAGGGATTATGGAATTTAGATTATTGAGAAATATATTAAAATCTCCCATCACGTGAAAATGTCATCAACATAGCGCTGCCAAACCATGTTCATAAGTTTAATGTCAAAATTTCCATTTCAAAGTACTCCGTGTAGAGAATGGCTAAAAGTGTGGATAACTACAACCAAATTTTTGTTTGTAAAAACTACCATTGAAAGAGAATACGTTATTTGTCACGCACAGTTTGATTAATTTAATTGCGTTTTCAACACCAAGGGTGAAGAGATCTTCATTGGGGATTAATTTTTCACTCAAGAAACCCAGTGCTTCATTGATCGGGACCTTTGTGAATAGTGATTCTACGCCAAGACTTGAGAGTTTTACCTTTGCTTACCGGGATATTTAATCAGTTGAATTTTTGGATAAAGTCTTCTGCTTGCTTGATATGAGCAGATGAAAAACTTTGCACCTTCAAGAGGGCCAATGTGTATTGGTCGAAATATAGTGATTTATTTATATTTCCTTTGTCTCTTTTATGGGCCCTTTTGAAGAAACATTTTAAACTGTTCGATCACAGTTATAAGTAAGATATATATATATATATATATATATATATATATATATATATGTATGTATATATATAATATATATATATATAAATAATATATATATATATATATATATATATATATATATATATATATACACACACATATATTTATATACAATTACGTTCAGGGGAATTTCCAGGCGTATAACTACTCGGTCTCTTCCCATCCTTCTGGTAGGGGAGAAGAGTAGTCTTACCATGGTGAGAGGCGTCACCCCAAGAGGTACACTAGGAAACCACAATCTGTTTGTGTGTTTTATATAATAATATATCCATTTTTTTAAAGGCTGGGGTACTATAGTCTTTTATTAATAGGGAAGTCTACTGTTTCCGAATCTCGGAGCTCTATATTTCTTCCATCATTTTCCCCTGTACCTCGTATTTTACGGACGTAGGCTAGCATAGGATATAACATTGCCCTTCTCATTTTGTATCGTTGCAAGATGTAAGTCACTTCTGTCAACTGAGATGACATCACAAGGGGGAAAACCATGAGTGACTTGAATTTTGCATTGATATAGACAAATATTGGGATCTTATTTGCAAAATTTGTTGTCTTAAGGAAGAATTGCGCCGGAATACGGGATATTGGAATACAGATGATAAGATATTCCTATTAAAGCCAGATTTTTTTTAATACTTCATCTCAAGTTGAACATTTTGAAAATTTTAAGCTTATCTATACCTAATTGACTATTCAGTTATAACGAGTTTTAATAAGTATTGCCTTATTAAATCCATAGGACCGAAATTTACATCCAGGATGTTATATCTTCATAATTATTTTTAAAATTAGCCATAAATTTACTTATTTCATATAAGATTCAAGGAAGTCTGGGGTCGATATAAACTGTATATGAGGGGAGAGAATCTTGGCTCCATGGATATGTTATCTGAATTTCATGTTTATGAAGGGGTCTCTCTAATATTATTATTATTATTATTATTATAATTATTACTATCCAAGCTACAACCCTAGTTGGAAAAGCAAGATGCTATAAGCCCAGGGGCTCCAACAGGGATAAATAGCCCAGTGAGGAAAGGAAATAAGGAAATAAATAAATGAAGAGAACAAATAACAATAAATCATTCTAAAATAAGTAACAACGTCAAAACAGACATGTCATATATATAAACTATTAACAACATCAAAAACAAAAATGTCATAATAAACTATAAAAAGACTCATGTCCGCCTGGTCAACAAAAAAGCATTTGCTCCAACTTTGAACTTTTGAAGTTCTACTGATTCAACCACCCATTTAGGAAGATCATTCCACAACTTGGTAACAGCTGGAATAAAACTTCTAGAGTACTGCGTAGTATTGAGCCTCGTGATGTAGAAGGCCTGTCTATTAGAATTAACTGCCTGCCTAGTATTACGAACAGGATAGAATTGTCCAGGGAGATCTGAATGTAAAGGATGGTCAGAGTTATGAAAAATCTTATGCAACATGCATAATGAACTAATTGAACGACGGTGCCAGAGATTAATATCTAGATCAGGAATAAGAAATTTAATAGACCGTAAGTTTCTGTCCAACAAATTAAAATGAGAATCAGCAGCTGAAGACCAGACAGGAGAACAATACTCAAAACAAGGTAGAATGAAAGAATTAAAACACTTCTTCAGAATAGGTTGATCACCGAAAATCTTGAAAGACTTTCTCAATAAGCCTATTTTTTGTGCAATTGAAGAAGACACAGACCTTATATGTTTCTCAAAAGTAAATTTACTGTCGAGAATCACACCTAAAATTTTGAAAGAGTCATACATTTTTAAAGAAACACTATCAATACTGAGATCCGGATGTTGAGGAGCCACCGTCCTTGACCTACTTACAATCATACTTTGAGTTTTGTTAGGATTCAACTTCATACCCCATAATTTGCACCATGCACTAATTTTAGCTAGATCTCTATTAAGGGATTCACCAACCCTAGATCTACATTCAGGGGATGGAATTGATGCAAAGAGAGTAGCATCATCTGCATATGCAACAAGCTTGTTTTCTAGGCCAAACCACATGTCATGTGTATATAGTATGAAAAGTAATGGGCCAAGAACACTACCCTGTGGAACACCGGAAATCACATTCCTATAATCACTATGGTGCCCATCAACAACAACTCTTTGAGATCTATTACTTAAAAAATCAATAATAATGCTAAGAAATGAACCACCCACTCCCAACTGTTTCCGTTTGAAAACAAGGGCCTCACGTTTAAGGTGTTATTTTGATCAAAACTAATATTAGAGACAGAGAATATATCCTGAATGGTTTCAGTCCTGTTTTGGTATCCTTTCGGGTCTAGTTGCACCCATTTTTATATTCTAATTTCACCTACCTTCTATCTTCCTCTTTTTCCATTGTGCTGTCCAACCCCTTTTAACTTTTATTAATGTTATTATTAGCTAAGTTGGAAAACCAGGATGCTAAAAGGCTAAGTGCTCTAACAGCCCAAAAATAGCTTATAGAGATAAGAAAATAAAGAAATGAATAAAAAGAAAAGTAATAAATAACTGAAATAAGATATCGTAAGGATAGTAACAACATAATAATAGATCTTTCATGTACAGTATAAGAGAGAGAGAGAGAGAGAGAGAGAGAGAGAGAGAGAGAGAGAGAGAGAGAGAGAGAGAGAGAGAGAGAGCGCCATATCAGCCAAATCACTCTGTGCAGGTTTGAAATTCCACCGATTCAACTACCTGATTAGGAAGGTCATCCACAATTTCATAGACCTACTGCAAGATATTCCCTGTTACACCTCAGTGGCGAATGGCATTCAGGTCCCAACGCTGGGCTATTCGGCTCCAAGTTATGATACTAATCTATACAATTTTGCTGAGATTCACCGACTGTTGAATCTTCTTCTCTCGTCTATCTGCGTTCTGAAACAGACGGCTAACAACTAAGTACGTATGCTTAGGCCATTCGTTCCTCGAATGCATTATCAACAACGATACGAAGCCAGAGGGAGAAAAAGAGCCAAAGCTTTAAATTTTCTAGTTTTATGGTCGGTACTTTTGCAGTAGTAATAGTAAAATAGATATTTTTATATTGGCCTGTTTGTGAAATATATGATTTGTTTGTTAATCATTCTCTTGATCCCAATGTACGTATGTTTATATACTGTAATGTATATATATATATATTTGTTCCGACACGAATACTTTACCTCGAATTACCTCTTTGGAGGGTCCTTGATCCTCTCTCAAATTCGACCAAGATTTTCCCGCGCTACCCCCCTATCTCGCTCCCGATAGTTACTACCCCCGCCGCCAGGATAATTCCTTCGGCCCGGATTAGGGCAGGTCACTGCTTTTCCCGGGTCAGGACCTCATTAAGTTCTTGGTCGTGAGATCCGAAGCATCTCACTCTCTCGTTTTAAATCTTTCGATCAGCGCGTTGTGTTCCCACGTGTTCCCAGTTTACGGACTTGTGTTTTTTCTGCGATAGTGCGTTTTCGCAAAAGTGTCCTCAGTCCGTTTCCCTTGTGTTATCCAGGCTTTTCTGTAACTCGTGTGCGAACGATGGAGAACGTGCGTCGTTGTCCTGGTCCTAGAGCAGGAAAGTCGTGTGGGGCTTTCCTCTCTAAACCAGAGGTGGACCCGCATTCTCTTTGTTCCACGTGTAGGGGTAAAGTTTGTTCCTCCTCGGACACATGTCCCGAGTGCGTGAATTGAGACGGAATTCAGTGGGTACGTTTTGGTACTAAGAAAAAGAAGTCATCTAAGCGTTCCCCAAAGAAAGTGAATAGCGTGACTTCCTTACAGTCGGTCAGTGATCGGTCCGACGAAGCCTCGGCCTCTCCGTCTCCTTCGCAGAGGAGTGGCCAGCAAGCCCCCAGTGTAATTGTGACCCATAGTGTCCTCCCAAGTGAACCCAGTGTGACGGAGGAACCAAGGGCTGGCCCTTCGGGAGTAAACGGAAGGGCCGCGAGTGTTTCGGGCGGATCGGGCCACGTGGCAGGGGAGCACGTTTCCTCGGATGACCCGGTATGGGACAGTGTGGCGTTCTCGGTCTCCCCCCCGCCCTCGTGGGCCGGTGCGTCGGGTTTTCCCCCGCCAGAAGAGAACCACTCGAGAATTCGTCGCCCGAGTAGCGACTCCTTCGGTTGGAAATTACCGAAGACTCCAGGGAGGTCTCCGCTGAGGATGGACGTATCCCTGGGTCCATGGCCTTCTAGTAGGGGCAGAGTGGTCTCAGTACCCTCGTTATCCACGGCAGTTCCCGAGGACTTTCTCCAGCACCCGGTCTCGGACGATCGGCGGCGAAGGGCCTCCCCTGCACATCACTCTAGCAGTCGTTACGGGAAGAACGTGGCGCCCTCGAACTCGTCGGAAGAAGGCTCATCCTCCGAGGGAGAACGCAGGGAAAGGCGGCACCGTAAGAGAGCGCGGACCGATAGCGATCGTTCTCGCTCTAGGTCGAGGTCGCGGCACGGTAGGAGGCGCCCACGCTCTCACTCCCGTAGGTACAAGAGGGAGGTCTCTCCCGGCGGCGGCGAATGGTTTTACGTGCCCCCAGGAGACTCCAAGAAGCACCGCTCGCCAGACTCTCGGTCCAGTGATCGAGCCTCCAAGTTGTCACTGCCTACATACAACTTGGAACCGCTCGACCGGCCACGCAAGAAGGACCTCACGCTCAGGCACAAGTCCTCGAGGCCTTCGGTTCACCCCACCCGTCTGGAGGAAGCGCGCTTCCGAGAGGACAGCCCGACTGAACCAGCCCAACTGGGTCGGACGACGAGCGGGAAGGACCGGTTGCCGGGTTCGGGTCTTCCCACCGGGACCGTGTCCTCCGCGTCCAGAGCCTTGGCCCAGTCGAAAGGCCTCCCGGGGTCGGTGGCACCCGCCACACGGCGAGACCCGACCGGGTACGGTGCGCCCTACGGTTGCGGGACGGCCTCCCTGGGACCTGGTAGGGAGAGGCCAGTCTACCTCCCAAGCACGGCTCCCCCCAGCCAAGCCGATACCTCGGTCGACGGAGGCGAGGCTTCCCCGTCGGAGGACTCCGCCTACAGGAAGGTGGTAGCCCGCATCAGGAGGACTCATGGGATTCCTGAACCCGAGGTGCCGAAGGTCAATACCTGGAGGTCGAGCCTCTTGAGGTACACGCATCAGGACGTCCTGCCGAAGTCTTCTCTGGCCCTGCCCCTCGCCCCAGACCTAGTACTCGGCCAGGAGTACATAGATAACTTGGTGGCCAGCACTGCGGAGGCCCCCAGGTCCCAGAGTTCCTCCAAACTCCTCCAGGGTCTGAAACTACAGGCCAAAATTTATATTCCAGAAGGACGTCGCCCGGGTCCCTGTAGAGTGGACTCAGCCGTAGATGTCCTAGGACAAGGCGGCTCGGACGAAAGGGCCAGCTCAGCCCCTGTGTCCTTCTCGGCTTCTGAAGCAGGCATGATGGAGGAGATGTCGACGGACATGATTAATGTCTCTTCATGGCTGGACTGGTGGGCCTCCACGTTACTGGATGTACAGGCCTCCACAGACCCCGACGACCCGGAACAACAGAGTCTCCTGTCGGACATTATCACTTCCGGGGGGAAAGCGCTAAAATTTATGGCATACCAGGCTCTCTCCCTGACGGCCAACTGGGTCCTCCGGAAGAGGGACACAGTGCTTTCCAGGGTAGCAAGGAAGATCCCAGACAGACAGGCGCGAGCCATTCGCACCCTACCCCTAGGAGGAGAGTCCCTGTTTCCTTTGAAGGAATTGGAAGAACTGATGGAGAAGGTGTCCAAGAGGAGAGAAGTCAACGTTCCTAAGCAATCATCCTCCAGGAGACCTCCGTATAAGAGGTCAGTCTCTGATAGGACCGTGACCCCTCAAGCGGGTCCCAGCTCTTCAAGGAGGGACGCCCACTCCTCTTCCTGGTCATCATCTCTGCAGCCCTCCCGCAGGGGAACTACAACTTCTGCCAACTCCTTCAGGTCGGGTTACTCCGCCTCGAAGAGGGGCAGATCAGGCCGCTCCTCTAGGAGAAGGTAGAGGGAGAGGCCCCCTACTCCCGCCCAAGCCTCGGGTTGGGGGATGCCTCAGACCCCATTGGCAAGCATGGAAAACGTATGGGGCGGATGCTTGGACGGTGTCCGTCCTGAAAGAAGGCTACAGGATCCCCTTCATAGCGGACTCACCCCCTCTGATCCCAGCCACCCAAACAGAATGGTTAGCTCCCAGGGACCCGTTGAAAAGGGCTACCCTACAAAAAGAAGTTTCCTCCATGTTGGAAAAGGGAGCCATGGAAGAAGTCCTTCTCCCAGGGCCAGGCTTCTACAGCCGCCTGTTCCTGGTGGAGAAAGCAACGGGGGGGTGGAGACCGGTGATAGACCTGTCGGCCCTCAACAAGTTCGTCAAGAAGACGGACTTCAAGATGGACACCCCAAAATCCGTCCTGATGTCCTTGAGGGAGAAAGATTTTATGATGACGGTCGACCTCAAGGATGCGTACTTCCAAATTCCAGTCCACCCGTCGAGTCGGAAGTTCCTCCGGGTAAAATGGGGCTCCCAGATCCTGCAGTTCCGGACCCTCTGCTTCGGACTGTCGACGGCCCCTCAGGTGTTCACGAGGGTCTTCGCGACAGTCTCAGTATGGGCTCACGAACGAGGTATCCGCCTCATCAGGTACCTGGACGACTGGTTGCTCCTTTCCAGTTCAAAGGCCCTCTTGGAAGAACAAGGAAAGGACCTCCTCCGTTTCTGCAGGAGTCTGGGAGTCATCATCAACCTGGAGAAATCGAACCTAACGCCGTCCAACAAAATGGGGTACTTGGGGATGACGTTGGACACCGTGCAGGGGAAGGCCTTCCCCTCGGAGGACAGGATACAGAACCTCGTCAAGATCATTCAGCCGTTCCTGTCGGGGCTTCCCAGGAAAGCGAAAGACTGGCAGAGGCTGATAGGCCACCTGGTCTCATTAGAGAAGCTAGTTCCCCAAGGGAAGTTACGACTCAGACCCGTACAATGGAACCTCAAGGCTCTATGGTCCCAGACAGGCTCTCAGAAAATATCGATCCCAGTCCTTCCGCACACGGAAACAGCCTTGAAATGGTGGAGATGCCGGTCGAACTCCCTCAAGGGGATGCCCCTCGGGTCCTGTCCTCCCGAGTTTCTCCTGTTCACGGACGCCTCCAACCTAGGGTGGGGAGCCCACCTGAGGGAAGAAACAGCAAGCGGGACCTGGTCAGAGACCGAAAAGCATCACCACATCAACGTCCTAGAGCTAAAAGCAGTACAAAAGGCATGTCTGCACTTTGCAAGTCGATTGAAGGGAAACACCGTGGCCCTAATGTGCGACAACGCCACGGTGGTAGCCTACATCAAGAAACAAGGGGGCATGAAGTCGAAGGAACTGTGCGACCTCACTGTAGACATCTTGCACTGGGCGGACGAACACCAGGTAACACTGCTAGCAAGGTTCATCCCCGGGAAAAAGAACGTGCTAGCCGACGGCCTCAGCAGGGTAGGTCAGATAGTAGGGACGGAATGGTCCCTACAACCAGCGGTAGCCAGACTCATCCTTCAACGATGGGGCTCCCCGGTGATAGACCTATTTGCAACAAAGCTCAACGCCAAGTTACCGGTTTATTGCTCCCCGGTACCAGACGAAGGAGCAGCCCTAGAAGACGCCTTCCAGCACAGGTGGGACAACCTGGACGTTTATGCCTTTCCCCCCTTCACGCTTCTAAGACAAGTGCTCAACAGAGTAAGAACCGCCCAAAACCTAAAGATGACTTTGGTAGCGCCCTGGTGGCCGGAGAGAGAGTGGTTCGCGGATCTGAAAGACCTGGCAAGCCATCCGCCATGGCCTCTGCCCCCCAGGTCAGATCTACTAAGTCAACCGTACTTCCTCAGGTTCCACGACAACCCTCTCTCTCTTCGCCTTCACGCCTGGAGACTATCGAGCGACTCCTGAGGAAGGAGGGGTTCTCCTCCCCCACAGCTAAGAGGATGTCCCTATATCTAAGAAAATCCTCTACCGTAGTCTACCAGGCGAAGTGGGCCGCCTTTACGAAATGGTGCGCGACAAAACAAATAAGACCTCTCGAAGCCTCGGTCCCTGACATAGCTGATTTTCTAGTGTATCTTAGGGATAAAATAGGAATGTCAATCCCAGCTATTAAAGGAGTGCGAGCAGCCTTAGGCCAAGTCTTTCTCCTGAAAGGCATCGACCTAGGGACATCAAGACATATAGGGATGCTGATTAGAAGTTTCGAACAATCCTGTCCTCCCCAAGCCAGGAGAGTGCCTAGATGGGACCTGGCCAAGGTCCTGAAAATGTTGTGTCTTCCTCCCTTTGAACCGCTCAGAGATATCGGAGACAAAGATCTCACCCTCAAGACAGTCTTCTTGCTAGCCTTAGCTTCGGCTAAGAGGGTAGGTGAGATCCACGGTCTCTCCTACGACGTGGCACACTCCAAAGGGTGGAAGGAGGTATCTTTCAAGTTCGTACCCTCCTTTGTAGCTAAAACTCAGAACCCAGCAGTCTGGGACCCGAGGTTCGAAGGTTTCTCTGTTCCGGCCATTCCCAAGACAGGTAATACGGACGACCTGAAGTTATGCCCGGTCAGGACGATCAGGAAGTACCTGGAAAGGACGGCCCATCTCCGTCCAGGTGCCAAGAACCTCTTCGTCTCTTCAGGCGTTAATAAGAAGCAAGTGTCCAAGAACACTATTTCCTTCTGGCTGAGACAAGTCATCACTAGGGCTTATGAAGAAGACAAGGTGGCGGTACCAGGCACTCCCCGTCCCCATGACATCAGGGGCCTGAGCACGTCCTTGGCCTTTGAGAGAAATATGGCAGTGGGCCAGATCCTGCAGGCCGGCACTTGGTCACACCAGTCGACCTTCACGGCCCACTACCTCAAAGACTACTCAAGAAAGTCTTTGGATGGATTCTCCATTGGGACAGTCATCGCCGCCCTCCAAGCTGTGTAGTGGCAGGCTGGAAGACGTCCCCAACAAGTGAATAGACTCATCCCTACTTCTTCAGGAGAAGATTCAGTAGAGAACATGTCAAGAGGTAAGACTTAAATTATAAGCGTAAGTTTTCCACTGCTACCCCCTAACCGCTCTCTGTACCCCCGCATTACGTAGCCCTCCGGGCACCATGTGCCTAACCAAGTGGCAGAATGGCTCTCCCGCCTCCTAAAGTGTAAGTCTCCAAAGAGGTAATTCGAGGTAAAGTATTCGTGTCGGAACAAATGAAAAATTTTAAGTAATTTTTATTTTTCCTAACATACTTACCGAAGAATTACCTCTGAAGTAATGGCCCTCCCTTCCGTCCCCGAGTGCCATTCTTCCATTGCCAAGTCGGGCTTAACGGAGAACTTAATGAGGTCCTGACCCGGGAAAAGCAGTGACCTGCCCTAATCCGGGCCGAAGGAATTATCCTGGCGGCGGGGGTAGTAACTATCGGGAGCGAGATAGGGGGGTAGCGCGGGAAAATCTTGGTCGAATTTGAGAGAGGATCAAGGACCCTCCAAAGAGGTAATTCTTCGGTAAGTATGTTAGGAAAAATAAAAATTACTTAAAATTTTTCATATATATATATATATATATATATATATATATATATATATACTATATATATAATATATATATATATATATATAAATTTATATATATATATATATATATATATATATATATATATATATATATATATATATATATATATATATATATATAATGTTCAACCGTTGGTAGTCCACTGCAGGGCAGAGGGATATATAACTCAGACATGTCCTACCTCTCCCGTCGGTTTGTTATTTTTTATGCCAGTAAATTCATCGTTTCTTTTCCTTCCCCAGCTTCTTTTGCAGTCTTTAGGGACCCATTCTGTTATTCTTAATGTCCATCTATTATCTGTCATTCTCATTATATATCCTACCCATGTCCATTTCTTTTTCTTACATGTTAGAATTTCTTCTGTTTTAGTTTGGTTGCGTATCTATGTCGCTCGTTTTTGTCTCTAAGTGTTATTCTCCTAATTATGCTTTCCATAGCTCTTTGAATTGTAACTATCGTAGCTTATGCTCCAAGGCTTTAGTAAGGCTCCAAGTTTCTGATGCATAAGTTAATACTAATAGAACCATCTGATTTTATTGGAAGTGGCATTTTAGTTTTCATAATCTCAGTTTTGTTTACCAAAAGTTCTCCATCCCATGCTTATCTTTCTTTTAATTCCGGTCTCATGTCCAGGGGAGACACTTAAGCTTGCCGCACACTGAGCCCGAACGGAACTGCCCCGAAACCATCCAAGCCTCAGAACAGATCAGAAACGATGTCCAGCGCGCACACTGAGCCAGAAGCCACAGAACGGAAGGTCATGTGTTCGGCATTAACTGTTTACATGTGGTAGTAGAAGGTCGTGTGTTCTGCATTATAATTGACAAATTATGAGTGACTCACCGCTCAGCAGCGATGAAGAAGTGCTAGTGCTATGTCTAGCAGTAAAGGCTGAAGAGGAGGAAGAAGGGAAAGCAGCAAGAAAAAATCAATGTGGATACATAATATATGCCAATCAAGGGAGGGAGAAGGCGAATATAAAACGTTATTCCCACTTTTAAAACGGGACAACCTAAACCCAGCACCGCCTGCTTCAATGGTTGCTATCACACTAACCTCCGAATTCCTCAGCAAGTTAGCAACCGTCCCTACCCTCTCCAAAACCACCGCTGCAGTCGTTCTGCGCATGCGCAGCCTGTCAGAAGCCACCGACGCTTAAGAAAAAATATCTTTCAAAGAATACTGTGTCGGTTCCGTTATGTTCTAGCGCGTCAGTTCCGTTCTGTTCTGGCCCAATGTGCGCAGCCAGCTAAGAATGCATGCTTTCGATTTCTATCGAACGTTTCAGTTCTGATCGGGCGGTTCCGTTTGGGCTCAGTGTGCGGCAAGCTTTACTGCCTGTCATTAACGATCTCTCGAGATTTGTCCATTACTATTATTTGTTGTATCTGCGTCTCTGCATTTTCGTTTAACATTATCTTAGTTTTACTCAAATGAATATCGGTATATGAATTATACATGGATGTACATATATATATATATATATATATATATATATATATATATATATATATATATATATATATATATATATGTAAATATCACCCACGACCGGCATTTAATACCGAATTCTATCTTGGGAATATATATCCACTTGGAATTGATTTTATGGTAACAGCTTCTGGCCGGGTGGAGATTCGAACCCCCACCTCTGTGGCTGGAAACTATGCCTACAGTGACTCTACCGAGTGAGCTATCAAGAGAGATAAAAGTTTATGACAAATCTCCGTACATATTCATGTTGAATTCAGGAATCTGTTCATAGACTTGTAATAAACCCATCTCCACCATGATAGCTGAATTGTGAGTTTGTAACACGTGGTTATTTTTAATGAACATATATCACAAGCACACATGATTTCAATCAATGTAAATATCACCCACGAATGGCATTTAATACCGAATTCTATCTTGGGAATATATATCCCCTAGGAATTCATTTTATGGTAACAGCTTCTGGCCGGGTGGAGATTCGAACCCCCACCTCTGCGGCTGGAAACTATGCCTACAGTGACTCTACCGAGTAAGCTATCAAGAGAGATAAAAGTTTATGACAAATCTCCGTACATATTCATGTCGAATTCAGGAATCTGTTCATAGAATTGTAATAAACCCATCTCCACCATGATAGCTGAATCGTGAGTTTGTAACACGTGGTTATTTTTAATGAACATATATCACAAGCACACGTGATTTCAATCAATGTAAATATCACCCATGAACGGCATTTAATACCGAATTCTATCTTGGGAATATATATCCACTTAGAATTCATTTTATGGTAACAGCTTCTGGCCGGGTGGAGATTCGAACCCCCACCTCTGCGGCTGGAAACTATGCCTACAGTGACTCTACCGAGTGAGCTATCAAGAGAGATAAAAGTTTATGACAAATCTCCGTACATATTCATGTCGAATTCAGGAATCTGTTCATAGAATTGTAATAAACCCATCTCCACCATGATAGCTGAACTTTTATCTCTCTTGATAGCTCACTCGGTAGAGTCACTGTAGGCATAGTTTCCAGCCACAGAGGTGGGGGTTCGAATCTCCACCCGGCCAGAAGCTGTTACCATAAAATGAATTCCAAGTGGATATATATTCCCAAGATAGAATTCGGTATTAAATGCCGTTCGTGGGTGATATTTACATTGATTGAAATCACGTGTGCTTGTGATATATGTTCATTAAAAATAACCACGTGTTACAAACTCACGATTCAGCTATCATGGTAGAGATGGGTTTATTACAAGTCTATGAACAGATTCCTGAATTCGACATGAATATGTACGGAGATTTGTCATAAACTTTTATCTCTCTTGATAGCTCACTCGGTAGAGTCACTGTATGCATAGTTTCCAGCCGCAGAGGTGGGGGTTCGAATCTCCACCCGGCCAGAAGCTGTTACCATAAAATGAATTCTAAGTGGATATATATTCCCAAGATAGAATTCGGTATTAAATGCCGTTCGTGGGTGATATTTACATTGATTGAAATCACGTGTGCTTGTGATATATGTTCATTAAAAATAACCACGTGTTACAAACTCACGATTCAGCTATCATGGTGGAGATGGGTTTATTACAAGTCTATGAACAGATTCCTGAATTCGACATGAATATGTACGGAGATTTGTCATAAACTTTTATCTCTCTTGATAGCTCACTCGGTAGAGTCACTGTAGGCATAGTTTCCAGCCGCAGAGGTGGGGGTTCGAATCTCCACCCGGCCAGAAGCTGTTACCATAAAATGAATTCCAAGTGGATATATATTCCCAAGATAGAATTCGGTATTAAATGCCGTTCGTGGGTGATATTTACATTGATTGAAATCACGTGTGCTTGTGATTTATGTTCATTAAAAATAACCACGTGTTACAAACTCACGATTCAGCTATCATGGTGGAGATGGGTTTATTACAAGTCTATGAACAGATTCCTGAATTCGACATGAATATGTACGGAGATTTGTCATAAACTTTTATCTCTCTTGATAGCTCACTCGGTAGAGTCACTGTAGGCATAGTTTCCAGCCGCAGAGGTGGGGGTTCGAATCTCCACCCGGCCAGAAGCTGTTACCATAAAATCAATTCCAAGTGGATATATATTCCCAAGATAGAATTCGGTATTAAATGCCGTTCGTGGGTGACATTTACATTGATTGAAATCACGTGTGCTTGTGATATATGTTCATATATATATATATATATATATATATATATATATATATATATATATATATATATATGAACATATATCACAAGCACACGTGATTTTAATTAATGTAAATATCACCCACGAAATGCATTTAATACCGAATTCTATCTTGGGAAATACATATCCACTTGGAATTCATTTTATGGTAACAGCTTCTGGCCGGGTGGTGATTCGAACCACCACCTGTACGGCTAGAAACTCTGCTTGGCAGGGACCCTACCGACTCAGCTATCAAGAGAGACTAAAAGTTTATGACAAGTCCCCCTACATATTCCTGTCGAATTCAGGATTCTATTCATAGACTTGAAATAGACTCATCTCCACCATGATAGCTGAATCGTATTTGAGTCTTATGGCAATTATAATCTAGCAATGAAGCCCTTACAGAGATACAAGATCTGTATGTATTTTATTTCTTTGTTTCCTTTTATCACTGGGCTATTTACCCTGCTGGAGTCCTTGGGCTTATAGCATCCTCCTTTTCCAACTAGGATTGTAGCTTAGGAAGTAATGATAATAATAAAATGCGACCCCACCCAAGCTAAAACCTTGCAATGGCCACTGGTTACTCAGTAGGTAGCCCTGTAGCTTGCAAGGTCCATGAACTTTTATTCACCTGTGTAATAAAATAGTCTGTGAGTTCGTCTTGAACTCTGGACCCACATTTTTCGAGTCCCCAGTAATGATGGGCTACTATGGCACCATTTGATGTATATTTTTTTTCCTTTTTGTCATGAGAGAGTAAAAAGTCGGGGGAACTCTTCTAGTTTCTTTTTCTTTTTTTTTTTTTTTTTTGATAGGGGAAAACTCCAAATTATTACGAATTTAATATGCTCAATCACTAAGAGAAATAAAAATTTAATTGTTCATTTCCGAAAAAAATCTGTCTTTTATATATAGAGATATCTAGATATATAGATATATAGATATTGCGTTTTACCCTAGATATTTAGTGATTGATTTATGGCATCGCCTGTTCAGCACGTATCATCTCGGCATCCCCTATTCCCTTTTTCTCTTCTTCCTACGACTCATCGTCATTCTGATTCTATGGAACTCTTTTATATTTGTAGTAATTGTATATAGAATTCAATGTAATGTGAAATCACCTCTCTCTGATATAACAACAACAACAACAACAATTACAAATGCAGCCGTTTCTATTCCACTTCTTCTGGAAGTAGCTAAGTTTCATATATATAGGGAACCCAGGGATGCATAGATCAGATAGAGAATCCCAGCCTTAAGTCATAGTCATCTCCCCATTTTCTCTCTCTCTCTCTCTCTCTCTCTCTCTCTCTCTCTCTCTCTCTCTCTCAATGTATTGTATTAAAAGTGTTCAGTGAAATCTCAAAGTTTTGGTGTGACGAGTTTTTGTAAACATAATGAGTATTTATAAAAATTCTCTTAGAGTTTTTGCAACTGGCCTTGTATTAACGTAAAAGGTATTTGTATCCTTATCTGGTTAACTATATTCATTGAGTGTTAAGAATAATTAAATAGTGTGTAAAATCTAATTTCAAGTGAAGCAAGTGAATGTATAATTTTCATAAGTATTATTTCTTTTATCTTAGTCTAAGGTTTTTTGCAGATTTAATATTTCGAGTCAAGTGATTATATAATTTTCAGAGAGTAACATTTTTTGTCTTAATCTAAGTTTTGTTCAGACTTAATATTTTAATTGATGTATTTGTTTTATGTAAATTCTTTGTAAATTGTTGTAATTTATGTTGAATATATTTATTTTTGAAAAGATTGTGTTATTCCAATCACTAGTGTTTAAATTAGTATTCTCTCGTATCCTGTTAAAGAATCAAAAAAGAGGTGGTTTTAAATAGATTGTAATAATAATCACTTAATGTTGTTTTGAGTGTACTCAAGAGACCTTTGAATATTCAGTATTTTGTATATTGCTCTCTGGGAGTTATATAACTGTGTTAGAGCTCGAGTGTTGGTATTTTCAAGTGTAACAGATTTAATGTGAAAACAGGTGAGTTTGGAACTCGAGAGGTTGTATAGCTTGCCAGCCGTAATATATATATATATATATATATATATATATATATATATATATATATATATATATATATATATATATTTATTATATGTTTGGTGCCCAGTCAAGGGACCATCCTATTATGATATATTTATTTATATATATATATTTATATATATATATATATATATATATATATATATATATATATATATACATACATACATATATATATAATATATATACATATATATAATGTATATATATAATTATTTTTTAAATTAGTGGTATGAAATGTGCCTCTACCAACAAAGCTTGGAAGAGAAAGATTTTTACCCAAATCTGCACCTGTTTTAGTATGTTGGCAGGGTAACCCGAGAATGAATGAACAGACAGACGGATAATGCATGAACTTCCCTAGTTAATAATCACCTTCATATGTTGAACTTTTCTTACGTCTGACACTTGAAGTGGCCCACTGTAAACGTCCCTGCCTGGCGATCGGCTGACTAGGTTTCAAGTCACGCTCAAGTTCGATAATTTCTTTTCGTGTCTGTGACCTCACCATCCTTTTGAGCTAAGGATGGTGTTTTGGGTAAGCTTAAAGGTCTACTTGCTGAGATATAAGCAGCCAGTGCCTGACCATCCCTGGTCCTAGCTTGGCTGGAGATGGGGCTTGGATGCTGATCTTATGTACAGTATATATTGTCAGTCTCTAGAATATTGTCCTGCTAGCTAAGGCATTGTCTCTGTCCCTTGACTTTGCCATTCACGAGTGGCCTTAAAACTTTTCTATCTCTTTCTATCTCTCAGTTTTCCTAATCTCCTGGAAGGATTTCTCTGAAAGAGGGGAATGGAAAAGAGATTCCTTACGACAGTATTAGTAGGATTTTCAGTATGGAGTCATGCTTCTCTAATATAATTTCTCGAGGTTTGATTTGGTTTTTGGCCATGGTTTCAGAAATACTTTAGATGCACCATAGCTAAAAAAGCATTAATTAAACTCTCTCTAGATGCACTATAGCTAAAAAAGCATTAATTAAACTCTCCTTTCTTATCGCTCTCCTTTCTTATCGCTCTCCTTTCTTATCGCTCTTTGTTCCATGCTTAAATTTTCATTTGCCCACTCGGGGGATCGCTAATTATATCACATCAAGCACATGCGGAATTATTAGATCCTTAAACTTTTCCCCTATTGATATGGCAATGTATATATTCTTATAAAAATCAATTTTGATTTAAGTCGAGATGTCAGTTAATTAGATATTATAAATAGGTTTTGATTGTGAAGAATTGTTTTTACAGGTAAACACTGATATCAAATTCAAATGTTTTGAGTTGCACTTGAGAGAGAGAGAGAGAGAGAGAGAGAGAGAGAGAGAGAGAGAGAGAGAGAGAGAGAGTGAGAGAGATAACCATACGGACACACACAGATTCAAACATTACAACCCCTTCAACCCGCTGGTTCGGCAATTTGTGGGAGAGTATGGTTTCTGAGTGTACCTCTCTGGGTATGCCCTATTAACAGGTTGTGATTACTTCCTATTCTTCCTGAGCAGGACAGGAAATATATATATATATATATATATATATATATATATATATATATAATATATATATATATATATATATAATATATATATATATATATATATATATATATATATATATATATATATATATATATATATATTTGTTCCAACACAGAGACTTACCTCGAAGCACTTTCATAGGAGTTACCTGGAACCTCCTCTCAAACGACCAGAGTTTTGTGTAGTTACCCTACTCCCATTTTCTATAATGATAGGCCTAGTGGAGGAATACGTGCCCTGAGGGCAATACCAAGCCAGGCCACATGTTTCCCAGGTCGTAGGCTTCAGTAAGTTTTCTGGTCGCGTCGCGTTATCACACGACGCTCCTCTGCTCTCAGTGCGACCCTTTGTGTCTCTTGGCCTTGTGGTTACCGCATGGTCCATTGTGCTCTGCCCACGCGCTTGGTGCTTTATCTGTGTGCTTTCGCTTTCATTCCTTTGTGCTTTCATTGTGTTTAGTGCTCTCATTCTTTTGTTGTGCTTGTGTCTAGCGTTTTCGTGATTGTGTGCGATGGAGCATCCTCGCCGTTGTCCTGGGCCTAGAGCCGGGAAATCGTGTGGGGCTTTTTTGTCTAAGCCCGATGTGGACCCGCACACGCTTTGTTCCTCATGTAGGGGTAAAGTGTGTTCTCCTTCGGACACGTGTCCGGAATGTGCTGACTGGAGTGAGGTCCAATGGGTTAAGTTTGGGACCAAAAAGAAGAAGACTACGAAGCGGTCTCCCAGGAAGACTAGTATGTCTTCTGCGACTTCTGCGGGTGAGGGATCGTGTAGAGTTCCTTCTTCTTCCCCTACCCAGAGTAGGGGACGAGGTAAGTCAGTGAAAGGGAAGAAGTTGGTGCCTCTTCCCCAGGAGGATGTTGTTGCAGGGTTTTCAGGTTCTTTTACGGCGAACCAGGCGCCTGTAAGTATGTGTAGTGGGGGTCCGCGGGACGTTGCTCTCGTGCAAGGGGAGCGCGTCTCGGTGAAGGACCCCAGGTGGAATAAAAGTGTCTCCTTTTCTTCCCCAGATTCTAAGGTGGATGTCTCCGGCGCTTCGGCAGCGGAGGGTGCCCTGGGTAGAGAAGATTCCCCGCAGGAAGATCCCCTGGGATGGAGTTTGCCGAGGACTCCAGGCAAGTCTCCATTGAGGATGGAGGAGGGCTTGTGCGAGTCCTTCCCTTTCTTGGATCGTCCGTCGAAAGAATTTCTGCAGCCTTCGACGTCTGAAACCCAACAGGTGTCGAGGAGGGCTCCATCTGTTGAGAGGTCTTGGTTCCTTGTTGGGTCAGACTCGTTGGTAGAGGTGTCTTCAGTCTCGTCTGAGGAAGAACGCCGCAGGAGGCGTAGAAGGAAGAGGGAACGGTCCACGAGGAGGAGATCCCTTTCTAGGTCTCCCTTGGTATCAGAAGATAGGAGAAGAAGATCCCGTTCCCCGCAGAAGAAGTGCAGGAGACCTGGTTCTCCTCAAGGAAGATGGGTCTTCATACCCGAGGACAAGCTGAGAGACCTTTCTACAGGCTCAAGCTCAAGGGTCAAGCTGGTAGGAGACAGTTCTCCTAGAAGGGCCTCCAGTAGCCTCATGATGGCGTCAGCCGCTGACCGTAAGGCCTCGTCTAGCAGGCATAAGTCCCGACCTAGAGACACTCAACCAGCCCAGCGGAGAGAGTCGTCTCCTAGGACGGGCAGCCTTGACGGGTCTGCCCATCGGGATGATAGACGAATACAGGCCCTTCCGTCGAACTATTTCATGGAGGAGCCAGTCCCTTCGTCAAAGTCTTTTAAGGTGACAGAGGCGCCCGTCTCTAAAGAGAAGAAGAGCCAAGGGTCCCGTCTGAGTGGAGGTGCCCGTGAGGACCCTTCTCCCCATCGTAGGACGGAGGGCATGGATGAAGAGGCACCGATTTCCACGGAGGAGAGTGATCTCCTTGATAAGGAGTCACAGTAATTTAGTGGAGCCGCTACCGCAGGAGGATGAGGACTGGACCTCCGGCTTAAATAGGATCTTGGGTGCGCCCGTCCAAAAGAAAGCCTCTTTAGCTCTTCCGGAGGCAAGAGATGTCAGGCTGGGGCAATCTCATATTGACAAGGTGATAGCCCGCAATGGCGACTCTTCTAAAGGACATAGTGTGGCTAAGCTCTTACAGGGGATGAAGTCCCAGAGTAAGTATTATGCCTTGGAAGGTTGACCTCATGGCGCAAGTAAGATGGAGGACGTCCTAGAGATCTTATGTCAAGATGCCACGGAAGAGAGGGCCTCTACAGCACCCATTTACTTCTCCCTGACCGAGGCCGTGATGATGGAGGAGATGTCGAGGGACCTGGTTAACGTTGCATCATGGCTGGACTGGTGGGCCACTACCTTGGTAGGTTCGCAGATTCCAACAGACTCGATGGAACCTGCCAAACGAGAGGCCCATAATGAGTTAGTCGGATCTGGTGGCCATGCCCTTAAATTCCTCACGTTTCAGGCCTTGGCTCTTTCAGGGAACTGGGTGCTGAGGAGAAGGGATTCGCTGTTGAGGAATCTCCCGAGGAAAATATCTGACAGGGAAGCAAGGGCTCTTCGGAACATCTCAGTTTGGGATGAACACCTGTTCCCAGTTAAGAAAGCTGAAGAAGTAGCGGAAAAGATGTCCAAGAAGAGGGAAGTCATCGTGCCCAAGTCGCATTCTGCGAGACGTCCCGTCTTTAGGAGACCTGTAGCTGAGGCGCCTCCTACTTCTCGTTCATCTCCGTCTCAGGTAAGAAGAGACCCTTCTTCAGGTCAGTGGGCTCAGTCGACGAATCCCTCCCGAAGGGGAGCTACTTCAGCTCCTGCCACATACAGGAGTTCATACTCGTCCTCCAGGAGAGGCCGATCAGGACGTTCCTCTCGTAGGAGGTAATGTGAGAGGCCCCCTCCCCTGCCCAAGCCTCAGGTAGGGGGATGCCTCAGACGATGTTGGCAAGCATGGAAGCTCCACGGAGCAGAGCCATGGACAGTATCTGTGTTGAAAGAGGGCTACAGGATTCCGTTTCTGGAGGATCCTCCTCCTTTGATTCCAACAAGCCAGGCAGAATGGTTAGCCCCGAAGGACCCGTTGAAGAGAGCTGCCTTGGACGAAGAAGTCTCCACAATGATGCAGAAGGGAGCTATGGAGACTGTAAAGCTTCCGGGTCCGGGGTTCTACAGTCGTCTTTTCTTGGTGGAGAAAGCGACGGGAGGTTGGAGACCAGTAATAGACCTGTCAGCCCTCAACAAATTTATACGAAAGACGAGTTTCAAGATGGACACCCCAAGAACAGTCATGGCGTCCTTATGATTTCCATAGACCTCAAGGATGCCTATTTCCAGATTCCAATTCATTCAGCAAGCAGGAAGTTTCTCCGGGTGAAATGGGGTGCCCAGATTATGCAATTCAAGGCCCCGTGCTTCGGACTTTCTACAGCTCCCCAGGTATTCACAAGAATCTTTACGACAATCTCCGTTTGGGCTCACGAACGGGGTATTCGTCTAATTCGGTACCTGGACGACTGGTTACTCCTTTCATCCTCAAAGGAAGTCTTGAATCAACAAGGTGCAGACCTTCTTCAACTATGCAAAAATCTACCGTCAATCTGGAGAAGTATCATATAATTCCAACCAACAAAACGACGTACTTGGGGATAGTTCTAGATTCATTGCAGGTCAAGGCATTTCCATCAGTGGACAGGCTGGATAACCTGGACCAAGTACTCCGTCCCTTCCTAGGAGGACAGCCCAGAAGAGCGAAGGATTGGCAGAGGCTAATAGGACATCTGGTGTCCTTAGAGAAGTTGGTTCCACACGGAAGGCAGAACCTCAGGAGCATACAATGGAACTTAAAAGATCAGTGGGATCAGAGAAGTTCCCCAGACAGGGTTGTTCCAGTTCTTCCAGAAACTAAACAAGCTCTGGAGTGGTGGCAGAATCGTGCCAATACTCTAAAAGGGATGCCTCTGTCCTCCGGCCCTCCAGAACTTCTACTGTTCACGGACGCATCAAAGGAAGGTTGGGGTGCTCATCTTCGGGGGAAAACAGCGAGAGGCAAATGGACAGAAGAAGAAAAGTATCTTCACATAAATATCCTGGAGATGAGAGCGGTTCAGGAAGCCTGCCTACACTTCACTCAACTACTGAAAGGAAATTCAGTGGCTCTGATGTCAGACAACACAACAGTAGTGGCGTATATAAAGAAGGTAGGAGGGTTGAAGTCGAAGGAGTTGTGCGTTCTCGCCCTGCAAGTCCTGAAGTGGGCGGAAAACGAGGAAGTCAGTCTGTCGGCGAGATTCATTCCAGGGAAGAAAAATGTTCTAGCGGACAGCCTCAGCAGAGTAGGACAGGTAGTACGGACAGAATGGTCCCTTCATCCAGAGGTAACGAGTTACATCATTCAGATGTGGGGCTCTCCGATAATGGATCTCTTTGCGACAAGGTTGAAGCGCAGCTCCCCGTATTCTGTTCTCCTGTCCCAGACCCAAAGGCAGCCTTGGAGGACGCCTTTCAACACAAGTGGGACAATCTCGACGTGTACGCTTTTCCTCCCTTCGCACTGATAAGACAGGTCCACAACAGAGTAAGGACAGCCAACTACCTAAAGATGACTTTGGTAGTGCCTTAGTGGCCGGAGAGAGAGAGAGTGGTTCGCAGACCTAAAAGGCCTCGCCATTCTCCCTCCGTGGCCTCCTCCAGACAGACCGAACCTCCTGAGGCAGCCACACTTCCAGAGGTTTCACGAAAATCCTCAGTCTTCATGCCTGGAGGTTATCCAGTCTCTGCTGAAAAGACAAGGGTACTCGTCAAAGACAGCAGTGAGAATGTCTTGTCACTTGAGAAAGTCTTCCACAGCAGTCTATCAAGCAAAATGGGCGACTTTTGTTAAATGGTGTGCTTCAACGAAGGTAGAGCCCTTAGAAGCTTCTGTACCCGATATCGCAGACTTTCTTGTTCACCTCAGGGATGTGTTGGGCATGTCGATTCCAGCAGTTAAGGGATTTCGAGCCGCCCTTGGACAAGTCTTTCTTTTGAACGGAATAGATTTGGGCTCTTCCAGACATATTTCCATGCTCATCAAGAGTTTTGAGCAATCATGTCCTCCCTCTTCCCCTAGGGTTCCAAATTGGGATCTGGCGAGAGTTCTAGACATGCTTAGTAAGCCGCCCTTCGAACCCTTAAAAGATATTGTGGACAAAAATCTTCGCTTAAAACGGTCTTCTTATTAGCGTTGGCTTCAGCTAAGAGAGTGGGTGAACTTCATGGATTGTCATATGAAGTAGAACACTAAAGTGGATGGAACGATATTTCCTTTAAGTTTGTTCCATCGTTCGTCGCCAAGACCCAGAACCCATCCGTTTGGGATCCCAGGTTTGAGGGGTTTTCTGTCCCTGCAATTCCAAACTCAGGAAATCAATAAGACTTAAAGTTGTGCCCTGTCAGGGTTATTAGGAAATATCTTAAGAGGATGGGGAATCTCCGTCCTGGAATTAAGAATCTTTTTGTTTCCACGGGTAGGACTAAAAAGAAAATTTCAAAGAACACTATTTCTTTTTGGCTCAGGCAAGTTATAATTCAAGCTTATTTTAGTGCTGGACTTTCAGTTCCGGGAAAGCCCAGAGCTCATGACGTTAGAGGTTTAAGCACCTCTCTAGCCTTTGAAAAGAACATTTGTGTTGCTCAGGTACTTAGAGCGGGGACTTGGTCTAATCAGTCGACGTTCACCACTCACTACCTCAAGGATTGTTTTTCAATCGGGCCAGTCATCTCAGCGCTCCAACCGATTTAACGGCTCAAGCCCCAGGTTCAACCGCGGATTACAAACTCTCTAGACACAAGCGATCTTATCTATTATTTCCCCTTATCTTTTTCTCGTACTGTCCATCGTCTGTGGAGGTCTTTACCAGTAGACCGGCACATCAAGTTTTGTTCAAAATCATCAAGCACATCAAGGAATTTTGTAGGGTGAGTACTATATGCACAATTAATGAGCTTTGTGTAGTTTATCCTACTTTCCATGTGTTGGGGTCCTTGTCAGGGAGGCACTCCCACCTCCTGAAGTGTAAGTCTCCTATGAAAGTGTTTCTCGGTAAGTATGTTAGGAAAAATACAAATTACTAATAATTTGATATATATATATATATATATATATATATATATATATATACTAGTATTTTTCTATTTCTTGTTTTTGAAGGACTGGCACAGAAAGACCATAAACATACACAGGTGAAAGGACATGTCTGAGGCTTTTGTTCTGCAGTGCACTATATATATATATATATATATATATATATATATATATATATATATATATATATATATATATATATATATACACGGTTGCTCTTTCTTATATGAGGGAGGTACATTTTCGTCAGCAATCTAAATAGTCCTTGAAGTCTATAATGTGAAAACAGGGACTTTATATGTAATTCTGTTCTCCTCCCCCCCCCCCTCTCCCGTAACTTTTCATGTCTTCCATCGCATTTAATTACCTTTGGTCTTTGTTCCTTCACTTCAATATCAGTTGTCTGACAAATAAAATTTTATGTACTTTATATCCTGTTTTGGTGAATCCAATTCATAGATCATTTGCTTAGTTGAGTTTATTGCAATGTCACATCAACATGGCAGAATAGGATTGAATCCTTCGTGTCACCTTAATTTTGCTTTCTGTATTTTGCGAGGGCTGAATATTTTTTTCAGTCCGCGAAGGAGGGTGGGGATAGCTTGTGCTTAGTACACACACATGCGCGCGCGCACACACACACACACACACACACACACACACACACACACATATATATATATATATATATATATATATATATATATATAAATTATACATATGAATAATATATATATATATATATATGTGTGTGTGTGTATATATG
>NC_090752.1:82147212-82154712 GCF_036898095.1 Palaemon carinicauda
ATGGTCTTCCACTGTCTTGGGTTGGAGTTCTTTTGCTTGAGGGTACACTCAGGCACACTATTCTATCTTATTTATTTATTTTTTTTCTTCCTATTGTTTTTTTGAAATGGTGTGTTAGGCAGGCTTAATAGAAGGGCCATGGATGCCTGGTGGTTTATCAAGAGGTTGACTTTTCCTTTTTCTGATTATTTTTCTTCTCAAAACCATCCTTACTGTCCTCCCTTCAGTTGAAGTGGCTATCCTGGAGGGTATTTAGCCTTACATGGTGTATCGGCTCCTCCATGTTGACCACTTTTTCCGACTTTTTACTATAGTCTATGGGTATCATCAATCACTTTTTTTATAATTCTGTACGTATTGTTTTTGTTATAATTCTTGTTAATCTAGTTTTTAAGTATGATGTCTGTTTCTTATTTCTATTAATTCTTATGCTATCCGGAGACATTGAGCGAAATCCGGGACCAGTACGTCCTAGATTTCGTCAATGTCGTCTTCTGTATTGCAATATTCGTGGTCTTCATGCAAATATCCAAGACCTTACAGTTGCGTCCAGACAGTATGATATTCTTTTGTGCTCAGAAACTTTGGTTTCTAATATGAGGCACTCATCTGAGCTCCTTATAACTGGTTTTAAGAAGCCAATAATGTTGAAACGTGATGCCATCCCTAGGGCCAGGGGAATGGCGGTGTATATTAAGACCGAGTACCCTGCTTCTCATAAGTCCTGCTATCAATGTGGATGTCATGAGATTCAGGTAATAAAAGTTTGTGGCAGGCATAACAACTTTTATTTGTGTTCGATCTACCGGAATCCAGACATAGATGATTCTATCTTCGATTGTCTTCTTACCATTATCGCTAAGATACAAGAAGATGATAGAAAGGCTTCTTTTGTCTTTGTTGGTGATTTTAATGCTCACCATAGGGAGTGGTTAAGTTCTATCTCTCCTACCGATCGCCATGGCTTAAGAGCTTTAGACTTTGCCTCTGAATCAGGCTGTGAGCAAATCATGGTAATTGCTTGGACCTCGTATACACTAACTCCCCTGGCGTTATAACTAGTAAGGTTGGTTCTCCAGTCGGGACATCTGATCATGCCTCGATTTCATTATTAGTGAAGACTGAGCAGCCTGTCCTTGATATATCATATTCTTGTAAAATTTATATGAAATCCCAAGCAGACTGGAATGGGATTTTACATGATCTTTTGTGCTTGAATTGGTCACAATTATATAATAGTGTAGATCCTGTTGTCCCTTTGAATGAGAATCTAGTCAACATAATTGATAGGCGTATCTCTTCTCGTGTGCTAAGGTACCGAGTGAAGGACAAACCGTGGTTCAATGATGATTGTAGACGTGCTTATTTGGAGAAACAGGAGGCCTATCATCTTTGACCTGGAACAACTATACTCAGCTTCGAGCTTTTGCTCAGAGAGTTTATGCCTCAACTGAAAAGGAGTACAATTTAACCATAAAAGAAACACTTTCTGGTACAACTCAGGAACATAAATGGTGGTCTACCCTTAAATCTGCACTCTTTGGTGTAGATGCAACAGTTCCTCCTTTACTTAAACCAGATGGCTCAGTCACTCACTTTCCAAAGGAAAAGGCAACCCTTTTGGGTGATGTTTTTGACAGTAAACAGAGTAATGAAAAACTTGAACTTCCTCATTCCTGTTTTCCTGAGGCTGAACTAACTAGTTTAGCTTTTCGATCTCGTGAGATTAAAGCTCTGTTGGTGGACCTTGATGCTTATAGAGGTGTAGACCCAAATGGTATTTTTCCTTTGTTTTTTATAAAGGCAGCAGATTTCTTAGCTTCAAAGTTATCTGTTATTTTGCGCAATTTAGCAAGAAGAGGAGCTTTTAGCACTAGTTGGGGAATTGGTAATATTACTCCTCTATGTAAATGTGTTTGTGGTAGCTCAAATCCCACTGATTACCGCCCAATTTCCATAACTCCCATATTATCTAAACTTTTTGAACGTCTTCTGGCAAAACGTCTTAATAGGTTTGCTGAAAGTAATCATCTATTCCCTAGTTTGCAATTTGGTTTTCGTAAAGGCCTTGGAGCATGTGATGCCCTTCTCACATTCTCCAATGCTGTACAGAAATCCCTTGATTGTGGTCGGGAAGTTCGTATGATTGGCCTTGATTTTAGTGCTGCCTTTGACCGTGTTAATCATGAGGCCCTTGTTTTCAAACTGAAACAGTTGGGAGTGGGTGGGTCGTTTCTTAGCATTATTATTGATTTTTTAAGTAATAGATCTCAAAAGAGTTGTTGTTGATGGGCACCATAGTGATTATAGGAATGTGATATCTGGTGTTCCACAGGGTAGGGTTCTTGGCCCATTACTTTTCATACTATATACACATGACATGTGGTTTGGCCTAGAAAACAAGCTTGTTGCATATGCAGATCATGCTACTCCCTTTGCATCAATTCCATCCCCTGAATGTAGATCTAGGGTTGGTGAATCCCTTAATAGAGATTTAGCTAGAATTAGTGCATGGTCCAAATTATGGGGTATGAAGTTGAATCCTAACAAAACTCAAAGTATGATTGTAAGTAGGTCAAGGACGGTGGCTCCTCAACATCCGGATCTCAGTATTGATAATGTTTCTTTAAATATGTATGATTCTTTTAAAATTTTAGGTGTGATTCTCGACAGCAAATTTACTTTTGAGAAACATATAAGGTCTGTGTCTTCTTCAATTGCACAAAAAATAGGCTTATTGAGAAAGTCTTTCAAGATTTTCGGTGATGAATCTATTCTGAAGAAGTGTTTTAATTCTTTCATTCTACTTTGTTTTGAGTATTGTTCTCCTGTCTGGTCTTCAGCTGCTGATTCTCATATTAATTTGTTGGACAGAAACTTACGGTCTATTAAATTTCTTATTCCTGATCTAGATATTAATCTCTGGCACCGTCGTACAATTATTTCATTATGCATGTTGCATAAGATTTTTCATAACTCTGACCATCCTTTACACCCAGATCTCCCTGGACAATTCTATCCTGTTCGTAATACTAGGCAGACAGTTAATTCTAACAGCCAGGCCTTTTCCATCACGAGGCTCAATACTACGCAGTACTCTAGAAGTTTTATTCCAGCTGTTACCAAGTTGTGGAATGATCTTCCTAATCGGGTGGTTGAATCAGTAGAACTTCAAAAGTTCAAAGTTGGAGCAAATGCTTTTTTGTTGACCAGGCGGACATGAGTCTGTTTATAGTTTATTTATAACATATTTGTTTTTGATGTTGTTAATAGTTTATATATGACATGTCTATTTTCACGTTGTTACTTATTTTAGAATGATTTATTGTTAATTTGTTCTCTTCATTTATTTATTTCCTTATTTCCTTTCCTCTCTGGGCTATTTTTCCCTGTTGGAGCCCCTGGGCTTATAGCATCTTGCTTTTCCAACTAGGGTTGTAGCTTGGATAGTAATAATAATAATAATAAAATGATGATTTCATTATACAGATGTTCCCATTATGTATAATGTAAGCGATAAACAAACCATACTTAACATATCAATAAGGGAACAGGGTGATTCCAACTTTCACTGACTTTCATTGGGTACCAATTAAAGAAAAATGGCGTATAAAACATGTTATGACGTACAGCTGGACACAGGAGTCCATGGCACACCTCGCTCCAAGGAAGTGCACCCTGTCACACCATGACTTCGTGGCGAATAACATAGATACACATTGTTCATTAGACACATAGGTATAATCCCTACATTTCATATATTGGGTGCACATTGACCACTTGATCTATGTAGTTTTTAGTGTATATTTTCTATAAAAAAATATACTAAGTCGATTGTATGCATTTTGTTTGTTGGGAATTTATATATAGTAAACATATGTTTACTGGGTATATTTCTATTATTGGCGACATTTTGTCCATCAGGTTTCTGGATAAGTACTGCTAACAAAAAATTTCAAGAGACTGGGAACTTTGCACATTAATGCTACATGTCCGATGACTACCATCGACTTAAACTATACAGACGATTTCAACTTTGTTCCACATACATCGGTACATTTCCTCAAGCTTTCTCTGTATTAAACGGAATTACTAGTTTTACTCATTATGTGCCATTCGTTAACAGACATAACCCTTACAAATTGAGTTAGTATACATTCAATTAGCATACGATATATAATGGGTATAAATTTGCAAAGGATATCAAAATAGCTTTGGAAAATCTCCAGGGGATGAATATTCTAATATAAAGCAGTTTAACCAATCAAAGGCCTTTGGAAATATTATACGTCCTCATTATGAATCTAATCTCCATTAATCATATTAATCATTATCTAAATATACATGAGATTCCTTTAAAGGAGATCAACCTGGATAAGAACCAATGTCATACTACTTACTATAATGAGATATTCTCGACAATTTGACATTTTGCAACTTTCCATTCAACTTTCATTTACATTGAAAAAAATTTCTTTGTTAGGTGCATTAGTTGAATAGCAGTACTTAAGTAAGACCAGACTTAGGGTTGCAAATATTTATATATACATATATATATATGTATATATGTATATATATACTGTATATATACTCTATATATATATATATATATATATATATATACACATATATATACTGGATATATATATATATATATATATATATATATATATATATATATATATACACACACATGCAATACCAGCCATTATTGCTAAAATATTTTTCCACGCTGTCTGGAGCACAGCAATCACTCACGACGTAAAACCATATTTATTTTTCCATTCCCCCACAATATTTCATGGAAGCGTCTGTACTTGCATAGTTCCCTATCCACTTTGCATTCGTCCTTCTCACGCTTATTGGTTTTTCCTTCATCCCCTCCTTTTATTGCCTCAAATTACATTCCAGAGTTCATATAGCTGCCTCTCCCTGTCTCTTTCCCCTAACTCTGTTTTATTGTTGTCTAAATCTCTAATAGGATTCTTTCCCTCATATTGGGCTTTATAGCGTTTCTCTTAATCCATGGAATTCATGGGCCAAGATAACAAGAGTTGAGATGTTTAACTTCATACGAGTTTATTCGATTCTCATATTTCAACTTTGCCATTCACGCTATAGAAAATCTCGAAGAATAACTTCAAGTATATAAACAATACATTATTACTTTAAAATTATATCCTGATTTCAATTCCGAAAAAGGAGTAGAATAAGGCTAAGAGACAGGGCAAAAAAGATGCCTTAATACCCAGGAGGAATAGAACTATTAGAAAAAAGAAATAGACCAAGACTTGGGAAGAGGCAAAAAACAGAAGCCTTAATACCCAGGAGGAATTGTACTGTTTATTGACGGTCTCAACAGGCTATTGATTAGCATTCTGTATTCTGTGTATATATATATGTATACATATATACATATACAGTATATTTATATATATATATATATATGTGTGTATATATATATACATATATACAGTATATATAATTTATATATATATATATATATATATATATATATACATACATACATATATACAGTATATATATATATATATATATATAATACACACAGAAAAACGAATTCAACAGTTTCTAGTCCACTGCAGGACAATGACCTCAGACATGTCCTTATTAATGTCTGGGGTTTAGCCATTATTCATCACCACAATGGCCAGCATGAGATATATGCATAGGTATTTATTTCCCCACTTGCACATTCCAGAAATAATTAGACTTAAATATTTATATATGCCAGATGTTCCATAATCGTCGCATCCATCTTAGCTTTTTAAATCTAGTGGGCCAGATAAAGAACGAAATAATTAACAAATCAATAGACAATGAACCTCTCCCATGCCTCACAGACCCAAGAACTTATCGCCATAGTAACTTCAAGTAATTCATTAACTCTGGCTTACAAAATGCCCTACCAAAATAATGATTTGGATTTGGGAATCTTAATAGACTTGTGGCATTCATACTCAGTGCTTACCGACAATTCAAGTATGAGGAAATTAGTTAAAATCTTAAACGAGTAGTCCAATTAACTTTCTTTCATTACAATTTGTCCGTTTCCTTCAAGATTCCTCATTTCTAAAATTATCTTAAAACCTTATATGCAAACGTTGAGTCTCTGCTTAATAATAGTCTATTGTAAATTCCAATATTCCTGGATTCTCCATCTCCATCATTAAGCTCAATACTATTGAGTATTCTAGAACTTTTATTCCAGAAATAACAAGATTTTGGAATGATCTTCCTAATCAGGTAATTGAATCGATAGAACTTCAAAAGATCAAATTTGCAGCGAATCTTTTTATGTTGAACAGGCTGACATAAATATATTTTTATAGTTTATGCATGAAAGATCTATTTTAATGTTGTTACTGTTCTTAAAATACTTTAATTGTTCGCTACTTATCTTGTAGTTTATCTATTTCCTTTCTTCACTGAGCTATTTTTTCCTGTTGGAGCCCATGGGCTTGTAGCATCCTGCTATTCCAACTAGGGTTGTAGCTTAGCTTATATAATAATAATAATAATAATAATAATAATAATAATAATAATAACATAAACAACAACAACAACTGAGCTCTGACATTTACAATCATCTTTTCATCAGCTCGACTGCGCAGACAGCGCCAGATACACCATCTTGGCTTGTTTACCGAGGGATTCCGAAGCTCTGCCTTCATTAGCAGCGGACTTCCTGGATATACGACCCGGCTATTATCACAGCAATGAATTTCAGAGAGAATTTAGGGATCAGAGTTGGTGCCAAGTCAGTTTCACGTTGGGATGGCAGCACTGGGGCGATCTGAAGGATTATTTCGAAGTGGTTTTACTCAGACCGCCGCTGGGACTTTTATTTTTCTTTCCTAGGTCTCGAATGGGAAAATCCGAGTTTTTCATTTTCAACATGAAAATTGACAGAAGGAAATGTCGAATAAATAAATATTTTATTAGGAAACTAGCGTAAGCAACCAGTCAAAATGACGACTAAATATATATACATATATATATATATATATATATATATATATATATATATATATATTTATATATATTTATATATATATACACACAGATTTAACCCATCCCGCCCCTTCTCCCTTTCCTAGCTACAATTCCTCTCTTCCACTTATCCAAAGGACGGGGAGAGAGCAAGTACTTATTTTACGTTCGGCAATGCCGCAGAGGGTAATCAGAAATATATATATATATATATATATATATATATATATATATATATATATATATATATATCTATATATATATATATATACAGTATATATATATGTATGTATGTATGTATATATATATATATATATATATATATATACTGTATATATATATGTGTATATATATATGTATATACACAAATACATCTATATATATAAATATATATATGCATATATATATATAATATATATATATATATATATATATATATATATATATACTGTATATATATATGTGTATATATATATGTATATACAC
>NC_090752.1:82159712-82177212 GCF_036898095.1 Palaemon carinicauda
ATGGTTATGAATGACATTGAATTCATTAGTGAGAGAGATTGTTAACGGAATTTTACAATGAACACAACCCAAAATGATAATTAGATCCTTTGTTTTATATCATGCGTTGAACCTGGATGGAAGGATACTTTTACCAATAAAGGCAAAAGTATCATCTTCATCATTATTATTGTTACCATAATTTCTGAAATTGTTCCTTTGTTGGCTAATCCACCTTTTCTTCAGTTAATATTATTGCCTTCGTCAAAGGAATCTACCTAATGTCGTCGTTTACTATTATGTTTATTTGTTTGTTTGTGACAAACTTCATACAAAAACTATTGTACCGATTTTGCCCAAACTTGGTAGTCATGTTGGGTGTGACCCAAGAATGAATATAACATTTTTGATAGAGTATATCAAAGTACAAGTACGCACCAGTACTTTGAATATAATAGCAAAGTTTAGTAAATGACAAATATTTTGTAGTAATTTTTTGTTTGTAAACAACATTACGCAGAAACTAATGAAACAATTTCAACGAAACTTGGTGGACATGTGAGGTGTGACCCCAAGGACAAATCTATTAGATTTCGAAGAAAATACCAGAAAACTTCAAATCAATCAATCGAAGAAAATACATCGAAATACAAGTACATAGGGGAGCTAAGAGCAAAATAAGACTGCTTGTCCTGGGGAAGGCTTGCTCTCTACTGAGTGCCCATCTAGCTGTTCTTGTTTTCAGCAGACTTCCCTCCCCAAAAACCCTGGGTACATCTACTCTTCTATCATTTTTATTTATATCATCATCTTCTGCCTTCAACTCATTACAACATAACTCTAACAACCTCTTTACACTTAGTGGTTTTACAAACTATTATCAATGGTGAGTGAACACCTCAACTATTATTATTATTATTACAAGCCAAGCTACAACCCTAGTTGGAAAAGCAAGATGCTATGAGCCCAAGGGCTTCAATAGGGAAAAATAGCCCAGTAAGGAAAGGAAATAAGGAAATAAATAAATGATGAGAATAAATTAACAATAAATTCTAAAAACATTAACAACGTTAAAACAGATATGTCCTATATAAATTATTAACAACGTCAAAAACACACATGTCATATATAAACTATAAAAAGACTCATGTTAATCTAGTCAACATAAAAAAATTTGCTCCAACTTTGAACTTTTGAAGTTCTACTGATTCAACTACCCGATTAGGAAGATCATTCCACAACTTCGTAACAGCTGGATTAAAACTTCTAGAATACTGTGTACTATTGAGCCTCATGATGGAGAAGGCCTGGCTATTAGAATTAACTGCCTGCCTAGTATTACGAACAGGATAGAATTGTCCAGGGAGATCTGAATGTAAAGGATGGTCAGAGTTATGAAAAATCTTATGCAACATGCATAATGAACTAATTGAACGACGGTGCCAGAGATTAATATCTAGATCAGGAATAAGAAATTTAATAGACCGTAAGTTTCTGTCCAACAAATTAAGATGAGAATCAGCAGCTGAACACTAGACAGGAGAACAATACTCAAAACAAGTTAGAATGAAAGAATTGAAACACTTCTTCAGAATGGATTGATCACCGAAAATCTTGTAAGACTTTCTCAATAAGCCAATATTTTGTGCAATTGAAGAAGACACAGACCTGATGTGTTTCTCAAAAGTAAATTTGCTGTCGAGAATCACACCTAAAATTTCAAAAGTGTCATACAAATTTAAAGAAACATCATTACTGAGATCCGTATGTTGAGGAGCCACCGTCCTTGACCTACTTACAATCATACTTTGTGTTTTGTTAGGATTCAACTTCATACACCATAATTTGCACCATGCACTAATTTTAGCTAAATCTCTATTAAGGGGTTCAACAACCCTAGATCTACATTCAGGGGATGGAATTGATGCAAAGAGAGTAGCATCATCTACATATGTAACAAGCTTGTTTTCTAGGCCAAACCACATGTCATGTGTATACAGTATAGTATGAAAAGTAATGGGCCAAGAACACTACCCTGTGGAACACCGGATATCACATTCATATACTCACTATGGTGCCCATCAACAACGACTCTTTGAGATCTATTACTTGAAAAAATCAATAATAATGCCAGGAAACGACCCACCCACACCCAATTGTTTGAGTTTGAAAACAAGGGCCTCATGATTAACACGGTCAGAGGCAGCACTAAAATCAAGGCCAATCATACGAACTTCCTGACCACAATGAAGGGATTTCTGTACGGCATTGGAGATTGTAAGAAGGGCATCACATGCTCCAAGGCCTTTACGAAAACCAAATTGCAAACTAGGGAAAAGACGATTACCTTCAGCAAACCTATTAAGACTTATAATGACAGTGGCATTTCACCTTTCTTTAACGGCTTCCGCTTCTATACAACTAGCCGCCTACATCCTCTTCTTTTAAGTTATCTTTCCACTAATTAAAATATCACAGACAAAGGAAATATGTCATTAATATTCAGTCTACTTACATAACTGTACCTTAATCAGTACTCAGTTTACTAGCCTGCCCCTCCCAAGTCTAAATCGACGCTACTTTTCCCCTACTAAATAACCTATCAATTGTTTAATTGCCTAACTCGAAAGTTAACATACATTTTCTGAATAGAAAAATATGTATGTGACTATTCCGCATTACTCTCATTCCACGTGGTAACATAATATTCAGCATAGCTAAATATTTACACATAACACCAAAAACACGTGGCGAGAAGATATCAAAACATTTAAGACTGTGGTTTCTCAGCAAGTAGGAGACGTAATTACTGTTTCCTAGACGTTGTTCTTGACCAGTCCAAGTGCTAGTAAACATTTTTAGGTCAGGGCTTTCGTAGGCAATAGGCGGGGAGCGTTACAGTACCTATAAAACCGGAACACAGGCCCATACCACTCGGCTGAGTACCTATATAGAATTACTGTTATCATGAAAAGGGATTGGTGTCGGCTAGCACATAACCACGCACAGTACTTAAACTGATCCACCTCCTCAAGTAACTCTCCATTCAACTTGACATTCAAACTCGCACCACCCTCCCTTCTCGTATATCTCATAACCTTACTCTTACCCACATTGACTCTCAACTTCCTTCTTTCACATACCCTTCCAAATTTTGTCACTAATCGGCCAAGCTTCTCCTCTGAGTCTGCAACCAGTATAGTATCATCTACAAACAACAACCGATTTACCTTCCACTCATGATCATTCTCGTCTACCAGTTTCAATCCTCGTCCAAGCACCTGAACATTTACCTCTCTCACCACTCCATAACGTACAAGTTAAACAACCATGGCGACATCACACATCCCTGTCTCAGCCCCACTCTCACTGGAAACCAATCGCTCATTTAATTTCCTATCCTAACACATGCTTTACTACCTTGGTAGAAACTTTTCACTGCTTGCAACAACCTTCCACCAACTCCATATAACCTCATCACATTCCGCATTGCTTCCTTATCAACTCTTATCATACGCTTTCTCCAGATCCATAAACGCAGCATACGCCTCCTTACCTTTTGCTAAATATTTCTCGCATAACTGCTCAACTGTAAAAATCTGATTCATATACCCCTACCTCTTCTAAAACCACCCTGTAATTCTAAGATTGCATTCTCTGTTTTATCCTGAATCCTAATAATCAGTACTCTATCATACACTTTTCCAACCACACTCAACAAACTAATACCCCTTGAATTACAATACTCAAGCACATCTCCCTTACCCTTATATAGTGGTACAATACATGCACAAACCCAATCTACTGGTACCATTGACAACACAAAACACATATTAAACAATCTCACCAACCATTCAAGTACAGTCATACCCCCTTCCTTCAACATCTCGGCTCTCACACCATCCAAACCCGGTACTTCTCCTACTCCCGTTTCATCTAGCGCTCTCCTCACTTCCTCTATTGTAATCTCTCTCTCATTCTCATCTCCTATCACTGGCACCTCAATACCTTCAACAGCAATTATGTCTGCCGCCCTATTACCCTCAACATTCGTAAACTTTCAAAATAAGAGAAAAAGAAGTTTTGGAAAAAAGTGAAGGCTGGCTCGAGAATTGAAGACAGTGAAAGATGGAAATGGAAGGTTGTTAAAAGAAGAGGAGGCAAGGAAAAGGTGGGCGGAATATATATATATATATATATATATATATATATATATATATATATATATAATATATATATATATATATATATGCCTGAGCGCCTGTAAGGGTTTACAAAACATTTAAAGAGAACAAATAAGTGGAGGACTACTTTTATTCAAAATAACACGGACAAAACCCGAGGACAAAACGTTATAATGTTTTATGTCTTTTCTCCCGGTGTTTGGAACAATACACGTCAGGGTGAAACGAAATGAAAGCTGCAGGGAAACAATATGGTAACAAATACGCTCGGATGATACTCTAATAATAGATACATCTCTCACGATTTACATTTCGTCTCTTTTGTTTACTTATATTATTGCACTTCCATACACAAGTTAACGTCAATATTAATATTTATATAATTTTTCAGCAGATTGATCATTTAAATATTACTATCAGACTCAATTTCTTGCTGTAAACTTTACTTGCGATTTCACTCATATGCGATAAATTTCTACACTGATAAAAAAAAAACCCTAATTACAATCGGAAAATCTCCGTAAAAATAATCTGTTCTCAGCTGTATTTCAGTAAAATACAGGCGACCGTAATTTTACCTTGCTTTGTTATTATCCTTTACTGGTTGGTGACCGTAATATCACTCCTTTACGTCAATAGATCCGTTTTTAAAACGGTAAAAATCCTGAAATACATCTTGCCAATCATTTACCGTTTTTAATGTAATTTTTTAAGTGTAGCTAAGACCCTCCTTTTCAGCGAAAGAGTTAGGGTTCGAACCCTTGGCAACTGCCGCTTTCTTCATGTGGGAATGAGTTACATACCTTAAAATTAGTTATCCATTGAGCAGAGCAATCAGTATGAAGAAGGGCAAGACCTATCAATCTACCACAAAAATATCAGCAAAAACCGGAAAGGGTGCCATCTTCACTGACAACCACCCTTAAGAGAAAAGGCTTACTCGCTCACTCATACACACACACATATATATGCGTGTATGAGTGTGAATAGACGTCCCTTTTTGAGTAGGCATACCTTGACTTAGTGAAAAGGTTTGTGTATCACCATGATCAGCAAAGCTGTACAAGTCAGGGCCACCCATACTAGGTTGGTCTGTTGTGAGCGATCAGACGAGAATTTTCCACCATCGTTAATCCACACTAACCAGCCTGATGATGAAAACTGGCCAAACTCCAAACATTAAATGACAAGTGTGAGGCCTTTGTCCTGCAGTGGACTAGAAACAGCTTCCTTTTTTTTCCGTACTTATGTATGTGCTCCTTTGAGGAAGTATTTGGTAGATATATTATGATATAATTTGTGTAAACGTTTATGGATGTCTACTTGTAAAATTAAGTAAGCACATACGTTATACAGTATATAGATCAAATTTTATTCTTTTTAAATAAAAGGAAAATATCCCCGTTCTTGCTAAAGCAGTGCTTCGATATCACTGCCATAGTTGCATTTGGATCGGAGAACCAATGCAAATCGCCCCAATAAAATGGAAAATTGAAAGAGGAAACCACATCTCTATATATAACTGAAAATATTCACTGAATCGCAAACACGAAACTTTTGGCTATTATTACAAGCATATATAATCACGCGCGCACGCACGCACACACACATATATAGTCACAAAGTTTTAATATCATATCAAAGGTATGTTGAAAATCAATATCCAGTTTTGAATTCATTAATAAGTGATTCTACCCTGGTCAGAATTTGAACCAGTGCATTTGAATCGAAACAAAACTTTGTTATCACTATTTATATGCACATGATTGTATGTATATGTATATGTGTATATATATATATATATATATATATATATATATACGTGTATATAAATATACATATATATGTATATATATATATATATATATATATATGCATATATATATGTATATATACAGTATATGCATATATATATACATATATATACAGTATATATATGTATATATATGCATATATATATATATATATATATATATATATATATATATATATATATATTGATGGTAGATATGTGTGTTGAACAAGAGATGGTAATAAGTGCTACCTTTTTTAAAAAGAAAGATAAAAATAAGTATACATGGGTAAGAGTGACAAATGGAAGAGTAGTAGAAAGGGCATTAATGGATTATGTGTTGGTAACTAAAAGAATGTTTGGAAGATTGAAAGACGTGCACGTGTTTAGGGGTATGGCTAAGGGTATGTCTGATCATTTTTTGGTGGAAGGAAAATTAGTTGTAGCAAAAGAGTGGGGGAATAGAGTAGGTGGATGTAAAAGGGAGCTAGTGAGGGTTGAAGAGCTAATAAAACCGGGGGTAAAAAGTAAATATCAGGAAAGGTTGAAAATGGCATATGACGAGGTGAGAGTAAGAGAAACTGGTAATTTAGAGGAGGAGTGGAAGTTAGCAAAAGAAAATTTTGTTGGGATTGCAAGTGATGTATATGGCAAGAAGGTTGTTGGAGGCAGCATGAGGAAGGGCAGTGAATGGTGGAATGAAGGAGTGAAGGTAAAAGTGGAAGAGAAAAAGAGGGCTTTTGAAGAATGGCTGCAGAGTAATAGTATAGAGAAGTATGAAAAATATAGAGAGAAAAGGGTGGAAGTAAAGCGCAAGGTACGTGAGGCAAAGAGGGCAGCTGACCTGAGGTGGGGTCAGGGACTGGGTCAGTCATATGAAGAGAATAAGAAGAAGTTTTGGAAAGAAGTGAAGAGAGTAAGGAAGGCCGGCGCAAGAATTGAAGAGACAGTGAAAGATGGAAATGGAAGGTTGTTAAAAGGAGAGGAGACAAGGAAAAGGTGGGCGGAATAAGTGGAAGAGAAAAAGATGATCAGCAAAGCTGTACTTGTACTAGGTGGGCTAGAAACGGCTGCATTTGTTGATGACGTTGTTGTATAAATATGTGTATATATATATATATATATATATATATATATATATATATATATATATATATATATATATATGTGTGTGTGTGTGTGTGTGTGTGTGTGTGTGCGCGCGCGCGCGTTATGAACTGACCCAGTTAAGGAGTTAAAACATACAAAGGTAAAAACTATATAAACAATAAAAATCAGGAATGAACATAAATGCATTTCAATAACTAGAAGCTTTAAGCACCAAAGAACGAGTGACAAGATGAGCAATGGAGGACGTCAACTGACACAGTATGCAAAAGGGTGGAAGCCGTCTGATCGTTGAGCGATGGATCAACCTGTTCAATAAAGAAAATGATTACGACCAGTCCCTCAACCATTATGTATATAGGATGACAACACGTTCTCCTTTGTTTAAAGAAACACGTTGCTCGGTTTTAGCGCCCCGAGACTTGCCTTCAAATCTTTCATCTTTAAAATGCTTTTTATTCTATCTTTCTACCTTTGGATATTTCAAGTTATTTTACATATCCAATATTCATGTGTTAATTTTCTTGTATCTTTAAACTTTTTATGATTGGAATTTTGTTTACCGAGTCAAGTTTTATTATGTAAGATCTTAAGTACTTGCAATCATCATATTTCAAACTCTTTCTGTAAATTCGAAAACGGAGTATGTGCAGCAATAAGTCCCTATGAGTTTTATTTTTTTTTTTCTGTTCAAACGGAAATAGAAATAATGATAAAGATCACATGTGTTTTAGCGAAACTAGAAATATTTCTAGAGTGAGGCAGCTGTCTGTCTCTCTAGTGGAATTTATGTAAGCCGGCTCAGTACATTGTGTAACGACACGGAATGAGTGACCTCTGGCTTAACCAAAAGTCAGTGTTTACTTGGATCTCATTTCGAACGTTATTCAAAGCATTATTACTGTTATTATTAGTATTGTTGTTGATATTGTTGCTATAAGACAAACTGCAACCCTAGCGAAAAGGAGAAGTCCTACAGCTCAATGGTCCTAACAGAGAAATAAACTATCAAGGAGAAAAATTATATAAATAACAATGTTGAATATCATGAATATGAAAGGGAAATAATACTAACCTAATAAACAAGTTTTTGCTTTTATAAAATGTATACAAATTCTTGATTTTCATTCGCAAATTTAGCCTTTCATATTGGATAAAATTTGCAAATGTGTGCGCATCCAGAGAGAGAGAGAGAGAGAGAGAGAGAGAGAGAGAGAGAGAGAGAGAGAGAGAGAGAGAGAGAGAGAGAGAATGCAATTAATTTCCAACTTGTTCTAGTCTGAAGATTAATATTGCAGGTTTTCATTCTGAAAAATCTGAAAAATTAACGCATTAATTACGTCAACGTCAAGAACAGAAATTGGTGACAGAAACCTGACGATGATGATGTTAGTTTCCATTTATCTCCTCCTACGCCCATTGACGCAAAGGGCCTCTCGAGTTTCAATTAATAAAAATCTGCAATGATATCAAATCATCACATCCAAGCGAAACTTCTTATTGCAATTATTCCTTAATGCAATTGCATAAGAAAGTATAAACACAGTTTAAATGATAAACAAAATTCGAACGATCTATTATGTCTGCTTTATTCTGTTCCTATCTATCTTTACTATTTTCTTTCTTTGATAGATTGTCTCCGTCTCAAAATAAAAGAGAAAACTACAATCTTTTTTAGATCTTTTACTGGTTTTTATTTCCTTATTGAAGATATTTTGGTTAGTTAACTAAAAAATAAAGTCGTTGTGAATGAAGCGACACAAAAAAGTCATTGTAAATACAGCGACTTTGGTTGTGAATGCAGCAACAAAAATGTCATCGACAATCCTGCAATAAAAAACTCATAGTGAATGCAGCGACAAAAAAAGTTGTTGTGAATACAATGATAATAAACACATCGTGAATACAGTGACAAAAACGTCGTTGTGAATTCAGTGACAAAAAAGATACCATGAATGCAGCGACAAAAAAAGTCAGCATGAATGCAACGACAAAAACGTCGTTGTGAATACAGCGACGAAAAAGTTGTTATGAATGCGGCAACAAAAAAACTCATTGTGAATGCAGTGACAAGAAACGCATCGTAAATGAAACAACTTTTTTTTTTTTAATGGAGCGACAAAAAAAGTCATCATGAAAGCAACGACATAAAAATCACTGTGGAATCAATGACAAAAAAGGCGTTGTGAATGCAGCGACATAAATATCCTTGTGAATGCCATGATAACAAACGCATCGTGAATGCAGCGACAAAAAGGTCATCGTGAATGCAGCGACAAAAAGGTCATCGGGAAATCAGCGACAAAACGTCACTGCAAACACTTCATCGTGAATGCAGCGACATAAATATAATTGTGAATGCAGCGACTAAAGAGGCGTTGTCAATGCAGCGACAAAAAAATCATTGTGAATGCAACGACAAAAATGTCCTTGTGAATGCAACGACAAAAAAGTCCTTGTGAATGCAGCGACAAAAAAGTCATTGTGAATGCAGCAACAATAAAGTCGCTTTGAATGCAGCAGCAGCAAAAAAAAAAAAAAAAAAAAAAAAAAAAAAAAGTCATTGTAAATGCAGCTGCAAAAAAGTCGCTGTGAATGCCGAAACAAAAAAGTCATTGTGAATTCAAAAGAAATCTTTCACTTCAGCCCATGAGAGTCCAGAAGTGTGACTGGTATTGACCAATACTATCCAATGATAGATAAAACATCTTTCATTCCAAAGCTAATTGGTGAGCACATTTCTTTAAAGAATATAAATATTACTATTTGTTTATATTTAAATGCTCAAAGACGCCTATCATTGATTAGTATAAGACAGAAGTAGATACGTCGTGTATGTGACATAAATGTGAATAAAACATACAATGAAGCAGATTTATATTAGAAGCGGTAAGCAGAGCCTTATTTTTTATTTCATTTTAATAGTTGAAATTAGAAGCTACGGATTTTACCCATTCAAAACAAAAGAATTCATCTTTTTCGGAATGAACATTTATAATTGGGATTGCAAAGTTAAACTTAAACACGATTTTTACTTTGTTAATTGTTGTACTTCAGAATTGGTAACAACATCAAGATTTAGAGATAAACTTCAGTGTAGAATTAATATTCGTATTAATAAAAACATTAATCCTTGACTAGGGACTTCACCTAATAACAATTGAAAGAAATTATCGTAGATTTAAAGGGAAATATACAAAGTCAAAATGAGGAATAATACCAACTACGGCACATTACAGATCTCTAAAGAAAACGAGTTTTGAAAAGATACCAGGACCCTGCAGCTACTTTAATCTCGTTAGGGGCGTTCAAAAAACGTTCTACAATTTTTATAGCCCAAAGGACCCCAGCTGGACCGCTGCGAAAAACGCCAATTGTAAAGCCTTATCTCAAAAGCTTTCCCATTTTCTTCATTAAATTTATTCCCTATATACATTTAGAAAGGAAAAATCAAACCAATGTTCCAACTACAGCACATGGTATAATAAACAGGACACTAGGTTCAAATGTGCTTCATACTCTCTCTCTCTCTCTCTCTCTCTCTCTCTCTCTCTCTCTCTCTCTCTCTCTCTCTCTCTCTCTCTCTCTCATATATATATAATATATATATATATATATGTATATATATATATATTTATATGTATATATATATATATGATATAGATAGATAGATAGATAGATAGATAGATAGATATATTTAGATAGATAACTTCTTAATTACTACTAAAATTCGAAGGCAGTCAGTTTTCAGGATGACAAGGTAAGTGCATTCAGTATTTACGTTTTTCCATTCCATATTTGGCGTCGATTCAAGTTTCAAATATCTTTCTTTCGTGATTCTTCGTCGACTACATTGGTTCAACATAAGGGCAATAGTTATCAAAATTTAAGATACAAAAATAATTGAAAAATTAGATTTTTACCACCACGGCCTTTATACGTATATTCAAGTGTAATTCTATCGTTCAAACAATGTAGCCTGACAAAGTCACGTAAAGAGACGATCTGAAACGTGTGTCGACTCCAAAATATTTAATGAAAAACGTAAATGTTGTTTCGTGTCATCCTGAAAACTAACTGGAGCTCTATTCGATTTCTAAAATCTACTTAGATAATATCTATAAATTGCAAAGGTAAGATAACTTGTCCAAGATATATATATATATATATATATATATATATATATATATATATATATATATATATATTAACCGGGTTCTAACCTTAATCTTAACAGGGGCCCAAGTCTACAATGTGAAGATAAGATCTGCGCAGAGTAACCTAATCAGCACAATCAACAAGATATTTCAATGGCCAATCACATAATCGCATATAATACGAGAAGCCAAAGATCATACACACTAACTGGAACACTAAATATCCTATGCCTGTAGTCATAATCATCCCTACCTACAATCATTCTTTAAAATCTAATAATAAAACATCACAATAATACTAAGAAATTATCCCCGACCGCCTTTCATTCAAGTTTGAAAACACAAATAATGGTTAACGTGGTCAAAAGCAGCTTTGAAATCAATAGCAATAAGAACTTATTGATGGTTTATGAAAATTGCAAAATCGATCATCACAAGCTCCAACTCTCGTAAAAGTTATACTAAAAACAAGAGAATAAAATGATTAACCTCAGCAAATGCTATAAAACATTTGTCAAAAGACGTTCAAAGCTTCAAGCCAAGATGGGAATAATAGAAATTGGTCGATAATCAGCAGTGGTAGAACTACCATAAACATACTACTCCAATTGAGTCACATTACCAATACTCCAAGAGAAAACAGAAGCTCTTCTCGGTAACTTACGAAAAATAATAATTAAAAGCTTATATCTCCTTATTGAGACGCAAAGAAGAATATTAATTGAATGTGCCAATAATGCTGGTTCGTATTGATAGTAAGTCATTAGTGTTACTTAGCAAAGAAAAGAAATTCTTGCTATAAAATATTAGATATTTCGAAACTCTGCACACTACTACTACTACTTTGTCACGTAGAGAAGAATTTTGTGGGGATTTAACTATTTCATTTTCTGAAAATATTCTATCAATCCTATTCAGGAAAGAAGTTACAGGCATGAGAAACCTTCCATCCATTGTTATCCGGACGAATATCCTGGGAACCGGATGTATGACACTGTAATAGCACTCTATGCTATGCATTATCCTCTTTATTACTTCAATCCATTGACATTAGATAAATAATCTTGGATTGGAGATAACTCTGTTGCGGCCTGTGACATTATTATTATAGAATTAGTATTATGATTATTATTATAGCCATAATTATTTATCACCATCATGATTATCATAATTGATGTCCTTGTACTTTTTCAGAATTTTAATCAGATCAACGAGTCAAGTTATAGAATCTCAAATAACATACTAGTATGGTCTTAAACGAGTGAAAAATAACATACTATTCTAGCCTCTGAAGGGAAAATAATTTACTGGCATGGTCTCAAACGAATGAAAAATAAAATACTAGTATAGCCACAAATGAGTGAAAAATAACTTGCTATTATGGACTTAAACGAGTGAAAAATACATACTACTGGTCTTCAGCGAGTGAAAAAATGATACACAGTACTACTGTAGTATGATCTTAAACGAGTGAAAAATGGCATACAGTACTACTGTTGTATGGTCTAAAACGAGTGAAAAATAATATACTAGTATGGTCTTAAAGGAGTGAAAAATAACATAATAGTATGGTCTTAAACGCGTGAAAAATAACATACTAGTATGGTCTTAAAGGAGTGAAAAAGCAAATACTAGTTACATTATAAATGAGTGAAAAATACCAAGCAACTATGATCTTAAACGAGTGAAAAATAACATACTAGTATGATCTTAAACGAGTGAAAAATAACATAAAAGTATAATGTCAAACGAGTGAAAAAAAACATAATAGTATGGTCTAAAACAAGTGAAAAATAATATAATAGTATGGCCTTTAACGAGTGAAAAATAAAATAGTAGTATGGTCTTAAAGGAGTGAAAAATAACATGATAGTATGGTCTTAAACAAGTAAAAAATAACATTCTAATATGGTCTTAAATGAGTAAAAAATAGCATAATAGTATGGTCTTAAACGAGTGAGAAATAACATACTAGTATGGTCTTTAATGAGTGAAAAATAACATACTAGTTACAGTATAAATGAGTGAAAAATAATATGATAGTATGGCCTTAAAAGATTGAAAAATAACATACTAGTATTGTCTGAAACGAGTGAAAAATAACATACTAATATGGTCTGAAGCGAGTGAAAAATAACATACTAGCATGGTCTGAAACGAGTGAAAAATAACATACTAGTATCGCCTGAAACGAGTGAAAAATAATATACTAGTATGGTCTGAAAAGTGAAAAATAACACGCTAGTATGGTCTGAAACAAAGGTAAAATAACATACTAGTATGGTTTTTAACAAGTATAAAAGAGTGGAAAAATAACATACTAGTAAGGTCTTAAATGGGTGAAAAATGACATACTAGTAAGGTCTTAAATGAGAGAAAAGTAACATACTAGTATGGTTTTAAATGAGTTGAAAATAACAAACTATTTTGCTCTTAAACGAGTGAAAAATAACACGCTAATGTAGTTTTAAAAGAGTGAAAAATAACACGCTAATGTAGTTTTAAAAGTGAAAAATAACACGCTAATGTAGTTTTAAAAGAGTGAAAAATAACACGCTAATGTAGTTTTAAAAGAGTGAAAAATAACACGCTAATGTAGTTTTAAACGAGTGAAAAAAAACAAACTTGTATGGTCTGAAACGAGTGAAAAATGACACATTAGAATGATTTTTAACGAGTGAAAAATAACATACTAGTACGGTATGGTCTTATACAAGTGAAAAATAACTTAAATATTAGTATGGTCTTAAACAAGCGAAAAATAACATAATAGTATGGTTTTAAACTAGTGAAAAATAACATACTTTTAGGGTCTTAAAGGATGGAAAAACTTATAATAAGGAAGATAGTTATTGGAATTTCCAGAGGGCCAAAAGAGATTTTACTTTAATGAGTTGAAAATTCTCCAAGACAAACTCAAAGAAGATGAACAGACAGACGATAATAGACGAAAGGAAACAAAAGACAAATAAAAGCCAGTGTGTAAACATTATCTAAATAATTAGGTTTTTAATCTTTGCTAGTCATGGTTTTCATTGGTTGATCGCTGATAAGGGTAAATGCAGGACTGTGTATGAAGGGGTTCTCAACTCCCAGTATTACCACGGTACATCACCAGAAAGAAGAAAAAAATGCAGTCATGTGCTTTAGGCCGTAACTGAATTCGTAAATGTGAGGCTCATTTTCCCCAGTTTCCCAGCTTTGAAAAGTAATTGAAAGTAAAGTAAACACTTATATCATAGGGCGAGGGTTCTCATAGCCGATAGCTAACCTGGGCCTTTCATTTTCATAGGCAAACACTGGGACTTCATGAATGAAATAAAAGCCGGAGCAGAAAAAGGATATTAGATCCAGGAATATTTCCCACACTTCAAAATATCCATCTTATTCTGAATAAATGGAAAATCATATTTTCCTTTAACAGTCAAGTGTCCGAACTTTTATAAATCCCTTCATCGGTGAACGTAACTTCTTTGCCTTTGCATTTAAAATAAATAGTAGGCTCCAACAGGACTAACTGTTGAAGACTTGAGGCAATCTAAGCATAATTAATTTTGACTAGTGTAGACGACCCGTCAAAATTTACGACTAAAAATTTAGAGATGCACGCGCTATATATACCTATATATATATATATATATATATATATATATATATATATATATATATATATATATATATATATATATATATATATATATACGCACACACTATTCTATCTTATTTTTTTATATTTGTTTTGTTAAAGCTTTTATAGTTTAAGGTATATTTATAACTAATGCTGTTACTGTTCTTATGCTATTTTATTTTTCCCTGCCTTCCTTGCCTCACTGGGATATTTTCCCTGTTGGAGCCCCTGAGCTTACTGCATCCTGCTTTTCAAACTAGGGTTGTAGCTTAGCAAGTAATTATATATATGTATATATATATACACAAACATATATGTGTGTATATATATACATATACATTATATATATATATATATATATATATATATATGTATATATATATATATATATATATATATATATATATATATATATATATATATATATATATATATATATTATAGCCAGACACTTGTTCTTTATCTTAAAGGGGAGGTTTGTGGCCAATTAACTTTGTACTACGGTGGTACAAAGTGTCACTGGTATTTGGTTGAAAATAATTTGTAACCAGCCACCATTCAAATTCAATACGCCAACAAATTAAAGTCAATTTATGAAAAAGGGGGAACACAGAGAGAAAAATAGGTAAATAAGAAAATACTAGCGACTATTTGTGAAAAAAGAACAATAAAGGAAGATAATGAATAAATACTGATAAATCAATAATGACCATATGCATACATTATCACCTAAATAAATGTATTGAAATACTACCGCTAGAGAGTTATGGGGTCCTTTGACTGGCCAGACAGTACTACATTGGATCTTTATCTCTGGTTACGGTTCACTTTCCCTTTGCCTACACATACACCGAATAGTCTGGCATATTCTTTACAGATTCTCCTCTCTCCTCATACACCTGACAACACTGAGATTACTAAACAATTTTTCTTCACCCAAGGTGTTAACTACTGCATTGTAATTGTTCAGTGGCTACTTTCCTTTTGGTAAGGGTAGAAGAGACTCTTTAGCTGTGGTAAGCAGCTCTTCTAGGAGAAGGACACTCCAAAATCAAACCAGTGTTCTCTAGTCTTGGGTAGTGTCATAGCCTCTGTACCATGGTCTCCCACTGTCTTGGGTTAGAGTTCTCTTGCTTGAGGGTACACTCGGGCACAATATTCTATCTAATTTCTCTCTTTCTTGTTGTGTTATAATTTTTATAGTTTATACAGGAAATATTTATTTTAATGTTGTTGCTATTCTTAAAATATTTTAGTTCTCCTTTTTTTCCTTTCCTCACTGAGCTATTTTCCCTGTTAGGGCCCCTGGGCTTATAGCTTCCCGCTTTTCCACCTAGGGTTGTAGCTCAGCAAATAATAATAATAATAATAATAATAACTATACTTAATGGAATGACATGATGCAAAATCTATACTACCCCTTTTATTTTTCATTAATTAAACGAAATCAAGTTATACTGTAACTAAAGTAGCATTAAATCACCTTTCTAATTTCTCCTTAAAACTCCAATGTCGATAGTAGCTAACCCTTTCAGCTGCATTATGTACCGGAAAAAAAAACAGGTAACTGAATTATTTGGTTGAAGCGTTAAAATCTTGTTTACCAATTCTTAAGTTGTGTAAAATTGGTTGAAAAAGTTCTGGAATTAAACCCTAATGTACTGATGACATGAATTATCTAAAGCTAAATGCATTTATTATTATTATTATTATTATTATTATTATTATTATTATTATTATAATAATGATGAAAATTATCAAATCATATTACCTACTCCATCAGCGGCTTAAAATTTTTTTCGATGAAATCTTTGATTTAAACAGAAATGTGTTGCTTATTCAAAACATCTGAAATAAGTTCCCCTCTAAGCAACGTTTTTCCACTACCTAAAATATCATATGAAAAAGAAAAAAAAAATACGTGAATTAAGCCGTCGGTCAAAGGAGAACGGTCCCCCACCCCCAACACTCCTCCACCCCAACCCCCCTAAAGAGGCGAAAAATTGAATCTCCTGCAAACATGTTTACTCAAAGAATAAAAACCTGGAGAATATTTCCGGAGGGGAGAAGTGGTGAGCGTGACTCTGTTTTTACAAACATTTCTCCGAATCCTTCCCCACACTAAGAGAGTTTCCACAGTGATACTTCAAATCATTCTTACAGACTTTTATAAACATTATCATTGCTGTTATTGTTTTTATGAAGTGATTTCACCACACCATTGCTTTAGATTCAGAGATGTTAAACGTCGGAAGAATCTTTCCACATAAGTTGTTATTATTACCAAAATTATTATTTACACCAACCCACTGATTTATATTTATGGATTCGAAAGACTTGTTCATAAGATCTCTTCATATACACAGCTGATATTATTACCATTAATATTACAATTATTATATATATCATTATTACTATTAATAACATACATATATAAGCATACGACTGTTTTACATTTATAGATACTCACTGAACTAACCAATGGATTATTTATTTAGGGACATGTGAAAATTGGAGTGGGGTAAAAATTAAGAATTCAGAAAGTTAAATTAGGAAAAAATAATTATGCTAAATCTCAAACACTAATTCCTAAGGCCTTAATGGAAAGCAGAGCACTCACAAATGATGTGTGAATTCCATTATATTCTCTAAA
>NC_090752.1:82179712-82184712 GCF_036898095.1 Palaemon carinicauda
AACAATGGTTTGATTTTGGAGTGTCCTCCTAGAAGAGCTGCTTACCATAGCTAAAGTCTCTTCTACCCTTACCTAGAAGAAAGTGACCACTGAACAATGATAGTGCAGTAACCCCTTAGGTTAAGAAGAATTATTTGGTAATGTCAGTGTTGTCAGGTGTATGAGGACAGAGGAGAATGTGTAAGGAATAAGCCAGACTATTCGGTGTATGTGTAGGCAAAGATAAAAAGAACCGTAACCAGAGAGAAGAATCCAATGTAGTACTGTCTGGCCAGCCAAAGGACCCCATAACTCTAGCGGTAGTATCTCAACGGGTGCCCCGTGCCCTGGCCAACCTACTCCCATAAATATATACATTTCTTAAAATATTATATTTACTCTTGTACAACCACCAAATGATTTTAGGCAGGGAATTTAAAAAAAAAAAAGAATATTATAGTAGCCTACCAGACGATAGCCAAGTTACAAAAAAAAAAAAAATATTCTTCGTGAACTTATAGCACTGACGCAGCCAAACCAGAGACCAGGGTATACTGTGAATGATGCGCAACTAAATAATATTACAAAAAAGATCTTACTCAAATATGCATGAAAAATTAAAATCTTAATCTATTTAAGTCTCCATCAATCTAGGACACACAGAGGCAAAATAAACTTTTTATGGAAACATTCTTGGGATTAAAATAACCTTTGAAAATTTGGGATGAACAGTTGCTAATACTAAGGTGAAGGCTTTCCGCAAAATGGATAAAAACTGGAAAATCAATAAGTTTCTTCGACTTAGAGTACCGTTTGAACAAATCGTTACAGACCATCCTGATTACCATGTTTTAAAGGTTTTAAAGGCCGCTCATGGATGACAACATATGGCTATTTCTTAAAAAAATTCTTTTACACAACAATTGCGATCATTTATAACATAGTTTTAGGTCCTTTGCACGACTATATCAAATGTGAATAACAAGCAATGAGTCACAGAATAAGCTACGACGTGGTTTTCAAACTTTTGAAAAGACGAAAAATCCTATACCTCATTAATAGGATCTACCAAAGCCTAGGAGGACATAGATCAGGCCGGACTTAATCATGTTTACGAGTAAAATTAACAACTAATTTAAAATGACAATATCTAATAATTTTTTTTAAGGAAATAATATCTTTACCACACACAACTTTCATTTTCCCTCGTGATTGAACTACTTCTCAACCTGGAATCAGTGCAATTCTCCATTCTCCTTAAATCATGAGAACCCATTCTAATGCCCTTCACCAGAAAAAAAAAGATAAATATATTATTCATTACATTTGAAATCATAATATTATAGGCTACTCGTACAAGACAAGGCCAACGGTGGTTCAAATCCAGCCTTATCTAAGTAAAACCCGTTAAAATAATTGTTCAAATAACATAATGATGATAAGCAATTATAACATGACAAAGCAAACCAACAAAAGCAAGATTGATTGAGAGAGACGTTGAAATTAAGATACTTTAACTAGAAAATTCTTTTTCAGTTCTAAATAACAATCGTTAATAAATGTTTATGAATAAAATAAATTGTCAACAAAGAAAACCTTAGATAGTACGATTACAAAAACCACTTCGAAATTAAGGAAAAGGTGCCAGATAGGATTCAACTCCGAAAAGAAAATATGAAAAACAGAAAAGCTCAACTCTAAAACGAAAAGTGGAAAACAGAAAATTTCATTATCTCAAAAGCTTCTCTAAATTGTGAGGAAGTTTTTACTACTCTTTGATAAGCTTGCTAGGGATATTGAGTAATATAAATAATAATACATATATATTATTACTAATGTACCTTCTACCCTTGATAGCAAGGAAATTTCTCCCTCTCCTTCAAGAAGAAATGGCATGATATCTAAATGCAATTGCCTTAAAAGCATCTGTAAGTTTCTTGAGAGTCTTTGTATTATCGCAATTTTCTCTGCTCTTCGGAGTCCAGTTAATAGTGGCTAACGCTGGAAAGGGAAAGGACGTCAGACCAATCTAAATTTGATAAAAAAAAATGATGCTTTTGTCTGTCTGCCTGTCTTTAATGGTATTCGTTTTTTGTTCCAGTTCCCTATACCCATCTTATTATTGCAATATAACATTATCTCTCTCTCTCTCTCTCTCTCTCTCTCTCTCTCTCTCTCTCTCTGCATACTATACCATCAGCCATCATCAATGTTCTCCTCGTGCATAAATCATGAGTTTGTCTACCGTCTTCAAACAGCAATTTTCCCTTATCCTCCTTTTGGTTTCCCAATGCTTCTGCACTCTCAGACCTCGGTTAGGTTGTGAGTCGTGTCTCAAGAGAAATAAAGGCGCTATAACTAAGAGTAATCAAACATCCGGAAAAACTTTATAACGTTGAAAAGCGAGGTTAAACCCAGCCTTAGGCCCTCTGAATTAAAAGCTGAAACTGAATTAGTGTTTGATGAAATTTCCCGACCTTTTTGAAATAGCTTTTATCTTTATATGTTTATGTAAGGTAATAAAGAAATTAAGGTGTTGAAATTTTAAGGATACGCTGTGATTATTCAGTCAATTCATAACCCACCAGATTCCTTCAATTAGGGTTGTGGTGGCTTGGAGGTAACGTCCAAGCCTGGTGATTGCCAAACAGGGTTTAGAGTTCCGCTCAGACTTGTTAGTTCCTTTTGTCGCTGCATCCTGACCATCCTTGTGAGCTAAGGATGGGGTGTTTTGGGGAGCATATAGGTCTATCTGCTGAGTCATCAGCAGCCACTGCTGGCCCTCCTTGGTCCTAGCTTGGGTGGAGAGGAGACTTGGGCGCTGATCATATGTAATATGGTCGGTCTCTAGGACATTATCCTGCTTGATAGGCCAATGTCACTGTCCCTTGGTTCTGCCATTCATGATCAGCCTTTAAACCTTTACGGTACTCAACCCATTCCTTTGGCCACTACAAGCCTAATATTTGTGCGCCTCAGACGGGATTTTCATCAATGTACTCGTACCTTTTTCCTGGCTGGTGACACAGGGAGATGCTGTCCTACTTAGCTCCATGGCATTCTATAACCTACCACATTCCACTAACTACCAATTGTGCCATATCTTGATTAGGGTTGTGGCGTCCTATTTGAAACTAATTGTATTCGGAGTCCCAAATATTTTTGTATCCATATTTTCCCCACCATAGCCTTTATATTAAAGTGTAAGGCCATCACTCACACAACGTATCCCTGAAGAAGGTTTGCGAAGTGATTTGTAATACGAGTCGACACCAAATAATAGATGGAGAATTGTAATTGCATTTTTCCTGTTATTTTGAAAACTATTTGGAGAACAGTTTGTCCGGAGAGAAACTATCTTAGATTTTTTAATCATTATAAACGTAGAATAAGAATGTACTGTATGTATATATATATATATATATACTGTGTATATATATATTATATATATATATATATATATATATATATATATACTGTATATATATACTGTGTATATATATATATATATATATATATATATATATATATATATATACAGTATATATATACTGTATATATATATATATATATATATATATATATATATATATATATATATATGTATTGTGTGTGTGAGAGAGTGTGTATGTATGCATATGTATGTTTATATTTATGCTTTGGGTATTACGATCTCATATAGCATAAATCTTCAAGACTGTCAAAGATATATGAATGAAAAGAACACAGAATCGCACGGAATTTCAAATATTTGAAAGCCATTTACCTGTTCTACTTTCAACAGTTCACTGACATTTTATTATTATTATTTTTCTTTTGTGTAGCCATGAAAATTCAGTTTCATTACATTTCAGATTTTCTCGTGTCATTCTATATTCGCTTCCATTTATTTAACTATTCTCTTTAACTAAAAGTTCTTGCCTCAAATTAATTATACTATCATATGTTATATATAAAAATATATAATTATATACAAATACATTTAAATACACATACATAAATAAATAAATAGCCTATTTACAAACACACATATATACACACACACACACACACATATATATATATATATATATATATGTATATATATTTAAATACATATATATATATTTAAATATATATATACATATATATATATATATATATATATATATATATATATATATATATATATATATATATATATATTATATACATACATAGATGTATGTATCCTACACACATACACACACCCACACATACATACATATGTCATGAATAGGATCACCCCCATTGATTAACAGACATAAAATGGAATATATTGATTTATTGAACATGTACATTAAAAAAGAGACGCACATCAGTAGAGAGGCAAACTGAGCTATTTAGGATGTTGATTTTAGCGCTCTTGTAAACCATGCTATTTCATTCATAAAAAGGCAGTATCGAGAAACAGGAGTTAAGCCACGCTGCTCTGATAAACATCAAATTCCCAACAAGGCCGCCGCCTTGGGAAACGCCCTGAAATCCACCGTGTATAGAAAGGAGGGTTGGAACTATGAACCAGTCCAGTCCAGCCTGAAGCCTGAGAAGCTGCGAGGTTTACTCGACCTAGAGGTGCCAGTCACTCTCCGACTCCCACCCACGGTTAGGCACACTCCAACGCTACACCTGTCTCCCCCAGCAAGCTCCATGGCTGAATCTGCCGTCCTCAAGCCCGTGATGCAGGATGGGGAACCGCTTAATTAAGAAGGTGATCGTCTGATGTCCTGTCTACTGGCCCAAGCTCCCACGACCGAAGGAGAAGCAGACAAGATGTCCGCAAGGCAATAAAGAAGTCTACGGGTTACTCTCTCCCCAATTAAGAAATTTGTTGTATTATTTTACTGGTTTCATTGTAAAACTTGATTCTGCACAACTTTTACCAAATTAAAGTAACAAATCTACACGGTGCTTTCCATATCCCAAAATTTTGAGAATTTGCCATATTCTGTCTACTAAGAAATCTCTAACTCTGTGTACAACAGAAATAACTCTAATTCATG
>NC_090752.1:82197212-82222212 GCF_036898095.1 Palaemon carinicauda
CACACACATATATATATATATATATATATATATATATACATATATAAATAGCCGGACTCTATTATATAGGGGAGAATCTTTTTTATAAAATCTGTTTACAATTTCCAATTCTACTTTCATGCATGTATCAGATTTTTTAATCTTACAGTAGACATTTATTCTATTTTATCATACAGAAACAAAAACGATGTTAAAAAAAACCACTGGTCAATTTGAAAAAAAAAAAAAATCGATGCCCATATGACTTAGTCTGGAAATAGACTATAAAATGACCGTGATCGACTTTTCCAGCTATCTATTATAATCCCTATCATCGTCATCGATATTATTACCATCATTATTTTGGTTTCTTCGAACGAAAAGCGGAAATCCGTTTTTCCCAAATTAGAACTTCTGATCAATAGAAGGTAGGTCGTTGACCTCATTAGTGTTGTCGTCCAATTTTTTGTATTTATTTATTATTATTATTATTATTACTTTTTTTTAAAAGGTCGCTCATGAATGTCAGAGGCAACAGACAGTGACATTGCCCTATCGAGCAGGACAATACCCTAGAGACTGATCATATTGCATACATACAATCAGTGCCCAAGCCCATCACCACTTAACCTAAGACTAAGGAGGGTCAGGCAATGGCTGCTGATGACTCAGTAGATAGACCTATAAGCTCCCCCCAAACTCCCCATGAATAGCTCGTAAGGATGGTGAGGTTGCAGCGACACGAGGAACTAACGAGCTTGAGCCCGGGTTAGAAAACTGCATTGGGCTGTTTGTTCTTTGGATTTTATAGGAATTATAGAAAGACATTAAACATACGCATAAAGAAGAAAAAAAAAGTTGTAAAAGCTTAATTTCCGGTAAAGATATAATTCCCCAAACACGGATGAAAACGCAAAAGATCGATTCACTTCCCGAGAAAAATGGGTAAACAAAGCAAAATTCGAAAACAAAAGGATTGTCAGACACAGTATAATCGGTACATGGGCCTCCACAAATTCCTTTTGTTCTCATAAACTAAAGCCCAGACGCAGAACTCATCCAGGCACGGCTTTATTGCACGATAATGTTTCCTTTCCAGTCCATCATATTTATAACCTGGATATACTGCGCAAAAAGACGACATTTTCTAATATCAATAACTCATTGGACCTAAGGCAAGGTTAAAGAACACTGCGTTGTATTCTTTTGCACGGAAGGTTTCGGGGAAAATTGAGGATATTAGATTTCAAGAGTGTGAAAATACAATACGCCTTAACTTGCTCTCGAGTTTTATGGCTTTAATTAAAACATGCAAAGTAAGGTCTCTTCTTATTCATGGAGTCACCAATGCACACGCACCCGGCCCCCTCTCATCAGGGCATGACTACTTCATCTCCCTCCTACCTGAGGGATGGGGAGAGACCGAGTATTTATACGTCTGGCAATGCCACTGAATGTGACCGGAAGAATATATTTACAGTATAATTATATATATATATATATATTTATATATATACATACATATATATATATATATATATATATATATATAGAGAGAGAGAGAGAGAGAGAGAGAGAGAGAGAGAGAGAGAGAGAGTAAATCCAAGATAATGTTCATTAAAATTGTTGCAGAGACAATAAATAAGAATTATGGACGAACCTCCAGAGATTGCTATTGAATATACGTACTTAGGACAAACAGTAAGTATTTCCCCAGGACAAGAGATCAAAATTAAAAGGATAATAAGCACAAAATGGAGAGCTTTTTATAAACAAAATAAGATTATATGTAAAATGCTACTTTCAATAAAAAGAAAAGTATTTAATCTCATGGTTCTACCAGTATTAACTCATGCATCGGAAACTTGGAGTTTTATTATTATTATTATTATTATTATTATTATTATTATTATTATTATTATTATTATTATTATTATTATTATTAATTCCTAAGCTACAACCCTAGATGGAAAAGCAAAATGCTATAAGCCCGAGGGCTCCATCAGGGAAAGTAGCCCAGTCAGGAAAGGAAATAAGGAGACAACAAGAAAAGTAATTAACAATTATCATAACATATTTTAAGAACCGTAACATTAAAATAAATATTTCATATAAAAACTACAAAAACTAAAAAAAAAAAGAGGAAGAGATATAATATAGAATAGTGTGTCCGAGTGTACCCTCAAAGTAAGAAAACCCTACCCCATGACAGTGAAAGTCCACGATACAGAGGCTATGGCACTAAGACCAGAGAACAATGGTTTGATTTTACAGTGTTCTCTTCCTAGAAGAGCTGCTTATCACAGCTAAAGAGTTTCTTCTACCCTTACCAAGAGAAAAGGAGTCACTGAATAATTATATTGCAGTAGTTAACACCTTGAGCAAACAATTGTTTGATAATTTCAGTGTTGTCAGGTGTATGAGGACAGAAGAGAATATGTAAAGAATAGGCCAGACTATTCGGTGTATGTGTAGGAAAAGGGAAAATGAGCCGTAACCAAAGAGAAGGATCCAATGTAGCACTATCTGGCCAGTCAAAGGACCCAATAACTCTCTAGCGGTAGTACCTCAAGGGGTGGATGGTGCCCTTGCCAACCTACTAACTACAATCGATGTCTTAGAACATAAGCTAGTTACAACCTAAAGATTTATGCAAAGAATAATACTAAGAGACAGAAAAAGAGCAACATGGATACGAGAGCAAACTAAAGTAGTGGATATTATAACATGTAAGAGAAAAATGGACATAGGTAAGACATACTGTATAATGAAAAAGATAGATAAAAGATGGACATTAGGTTTAACACAATGGGTCCCTAGAGATTGCAAAAGAAGCAGGGGATGGAAGAGAAGACGACGGATTGACAAGCTAAGAGAGTTTATAGCTGGCATTGAAAACTAAAGCCAAGAGATAAAATATCTACTCAATTGGGTGGAGTTGCCGCCCACCTGGGGTGACTAAGTAAGGGACAAAGCAAGGCAAGGTAAGAAGAACGACCTACACTGAAGGTGCAGAGCACGGGCTCTTGCGCTAAGCCAACCCGTAAGAGGGATAAAATGAGAAAGTCAATACTTATACAAAAAGTAAATGCGAAAAAGACTGAGGTATTTACAGTAAAGTAATATAAAACAATGCGGGATCGATCAGTTGCTCATGAATAGATCGCAATCTAGGTTGGTCAGGGCACCAGCCACCTGTTGAGATACTACCGCTAGAGAATTATGGGGTTGTACCAACCGTATTTCACACAATTGTACATAATTCCTTTTGTATATATTATGCTTGTATCTTCGCTCTTCCCTCGCACTAAAACGAACATGAAAATTCATGTCTGGTTTTTCCTCTGTAATATTGTCTGTCTTGTGAACTTGTTATGTCCTGTTGCCTTGATGTTTTGTATATAAGGAGAGTGTTCTACAATAATATAACTCAGTCGATTGCTTTCTGTCTTTGAGTTCACAACCCTCTCTCGGCTCCGTCACATTGGTGACCCCGGAAGTCGACTCGCTCCCACTGCCTTCCACCCCCACCTCCCATGCCCCTCCATCGTTAGTACTATGGCGGACTCTACTACAGCAGTTGGCGTTGCGGCCGCCCCATTGAGACTTTCACCGTTCGCCAGCGGAGAAGAATTTGCTTGGTTTCAGCGCGCAGAATTCCAGTTTCGCCTCAACGGCGTGACTCGCTCAACCACCAAAGCAGATTATGTTCTCGCGGCGATACCCGAGGACACCTTCCCGGAAATATCCGACTGACTTTGTGAACAAGGAGACACGCCAATAGCGTATGACGCCCTCAAAACATACCTTCCGCAGCAGTACTCGCCGTCGCCAGCCGCCCGTGTAGCAAAGCTTTTTCAGCTCTCGCAACAACCGTTGGGGGACCAAAGGGCTTCGCTTTCCCTCAGGGAAATGACCAGTATCACTCGCCTTCAACCTGCCGCAGACGGCTAGGTGAACAATTAGCAGATGTGACACGTACAGTATATCTAAGGTTTGTAGCAGTCATTTTGGGCCAGATCCATATGAAAAAAGTTTGTACCACAAGCTATTGGAATTAACTCAACTTAAAAAAAAAAGAAAAAAAAAATAGAAACTGGAGCAATACCAAGTTATTATTAGTGTTCTTGTTATTATCATTACCCAAGCTACAGTCTTGGTTGGAGAAGCTAAATGATGCAAAGCCAAGGACTCCAACAGGGAAGTAGACCCGTGAGGTATGGAAATGAGGGAACAGCAAATAAACTATATATAGGTAATGGATGAAAATATGAAATAATTCAAGAACAGTAACAACAAAATAGATCAGTATATATAAACTTTTGCCGTCCGGATCTACAAATAGATACCAACCTGTATAAGACATGAGGAAATTAATTTCTTTACTGATGATGAAAAAGGCAAAAACGGGCTACCTTCTTCATTTAAGACCCTTTAAGTAAAATGCCTGAAATATGGCCATATGTAACGCTTACGCAGTTTTCATAGACAACTACCACCAGTGAAAAAAAAAAATTATATGTATAAGAAAGTAATGTGGTACTTTACATTATTGGTAAATAACATATTTAACGATGCAAGAAACTTTTCTCATTGAAAAAATCATTACTATCATTATTATTATTAATAGCGTTAGAATAGAAACAATATTATATAGTATTAGTAGTTACTCCGCTTATGCCCCTTTTGTTTATTTTCTCCTATTTTCGTTTCCTCGTTGCAGCAATAAGTAGGTAAACAAAGGTCTACCGACGTAGATGGATTTGGGGGGAAGTGAGCGGGGCTTGTATCTCTTGCCCTTAAAGAAACCCATAAACAGTGAAGTTTAAGAATAATAACAAAAATAAATCTATCATATAGCAACTATAAAAACTTCAAAATAACAAGAGGAAGAGAAATAAGATAAAAGTGTGCTCGAATGCACCATCAAGCAAGAGAACTCTACCTCAAGACAGTGGAAGACCATGGTACAGGGGCAATGGCACTACCCAAGACTAGAGAACAATGGTTTGATTTTGGTGTGTTCCTCTCCTAAATTAGATGCTTGTCACTGCTAAGGAATCTCTTCTATACTTATCAAGAGGAAAGTAGCCAATCAACAATTACATTACAGTAGTTAACCCCTTGAGCGAAGAAGAATTGCTTGGTAATCTCAAGAGTTGTCATGTGAATAGAATTTGGAATAAATAGGCCAGACTATTCAGTGTATGTGTAAGGAAAGAAAAAAAAAATTAGCCGTAACCAGAGAGACGGATCCAATGTAATACTGTCTGGCCAGTCAAAGGATACCATAACTCTAGCGGTAGTATCACAAGGGTTGGGTTTGCTTTGGCCAACATACTGCCTATGTCCTGCAGTGGACTAGTTCCGGCTGATGACATATTATATATATATATATATATATATATATATATATGAAGTTCCTTTAAAATAGCTTCCTAGGTTATATTTAACTACAGTGAAAGACTGAGGCCAAGAGTGATCTCTAGCCCACCTAGACAACAATACCTTCCTGCTGCCACGGTGTCCCAGACGGTGGCACAACCACCCACAAGTACCAATTGGTACCGCAGCAGCTGGCGGCACAGTCTCCTGTCTTTACCCCGGCCTTCGAAAGGCAATCCACGACCTTTCGGCCGAAATCTAGAGGCCCCTTTCGAGGCTCCTCTAGACGCCCCTCAAGAGCCAAGGGCAACAGGGTTGGACGTGGCCAAGGAGGCAAGCCCTCCGGCCAGCACTCCAAGTGAGATGCTTCCGGTAGGAGGGAGACTCTTCTCTTTCTGGGATCGTTGGACCTTCAATCCCTGGGCCCACAGCCTGATCAAGAACGGACTAGGTTGGAGCTGGAACACAACTCCACCAACTTTACCTTAATTCTTCCAACACTCAACCCCCATTCTGGAAGAATATGTCCAGGAACTCTTAGACAAGAGAGTTATAAGGAGAGCAAAGTTCGTCAAGTTCCAAGGAAGGCTGTTTTGTGTTCCGAAGGACTCGGAAAAACTTAAGGTCATTCTGGACTTGTCACCACTCAACTAGTTCATAGTGAACCACAAATTCAGGATGCTCACCCTTCAACACATAAGGACCTTACTGCCCAAACAGGCATACAGTCTCTCCATAGACATGGCGGACGCATATTGGCATGTTCCAATCAATCGACAAGTTTCCTCCTACCTAGGATTCAAGCTACAAAAGAGACAATACGTCTTGAGAGCCATGCCTTTCGGACTAAACATAGCCCCAGGGGTATTCACAAAGCTTTCAAACGCAGTCATTCATCAACTATGCCTAAAGGGAGTTCAGTTAATAGCCTACCTGGACGATTGGCTGGTGTGGGCAGCATCCGAAGCAGAATGCATGCAAGCCTCCAAGGAAGTGATCCAGCTCCTGGAACATCTAGGATTGAAGATCAACATGGAAAAGTCTCGACTATCTCCAGCTCAAAAGTGTCAATGGCTCGGCGTTCATTGGAACTTTCAGTCACACCGCCTCTCCCTTCCATCAAAGAAGAGGAGAGAGACAGCGGGATCTGTCAAGAGAGTTCTACAATCCGATCGGATATCAAGATAGCAACAAGAGAGAGTACTGGGCTCCCTCCAGTTCGCCTCAGTGACAGACCCAGTGCTGATGGCACAATTAAAAGATCCATCAGGAGTCTGGAGAAGATACGCATCAAACGCTCGAAGAGATCTGACAAGACCGATACCAACTCGTCTGCGATCACTTCTCGAGCCATGGTCGGAGGCCAAGCACCTAAAGAAAAAGGTACCCTTACAGGCACCTCCATCCTCAGTCATCGTTCACACGGATGCCTCAAAGGAAGGATGAGGAGACCACTCTCACCAACGGAAAGTCCAAGGAACCTGGTCCTCCCTCTTCAAGACCTTCCACATCAACATTCAGGAAGCCATGGCAGTTTTTCCATCTTTGAGGAAACTGAAGCTTCACTGCTCGATCCACATCAGACTGGTCCTGGACAGCGAAGTAATAATGAGATGTCTAAACCAACAAGGTTCAAGATCGCCCCAAATCAACCAAGTGATGTTGACCATCTTCCGTCTGGCGGAAAAGAAGAGATGGCACTTATCAGCAGTTCACCTTCAAGGGTTCCGCAACGTGCCGGCGGACGCTCTATCCAGGCTCACCCCGATAGTCGGAATGGTCCCTAGACGCAACATCATTCTCCTTCATCTTACGCAAAGTCCCAGGACTGCAGATAGACCTCTTCGCGACGAGCGACAAGAAGAAGCTACCTCGATATGTAGCCCCGTAAGAGGATCCTCTAGCATATACTGTATATATATATATATATATATATATATATATATATATATATATATTTAAAATATATGAGAAACTCCCTATCGATGCATTCCTCAAAAATATTGTAAATATTTTAAGAACTCTTTATTATTAAACAATCCTACACTGACGTCACGTAAATTGGTGATGAATATCGTATAAATCTCTCACCCTCGGTGTTGACGACCTTTAATAAAGAAACACCATCCTGTCATATCATAGACCACTGTTTTGGAAACTCAAACATTAATAAAGAAGTAACACCTTGTCAGGTACATTGAAAGAAGAGTCAGATTTAAATGTCCGCAAGCTTACAACAGCTTTAAGTTTTATGAAGAAGTTCAGAGAAGGCTTTAGTGCTAGGAGAGAGAGAGAGAGAGAGAGAGAGAGAGAGAGAGAGAGAGAGAGAGAGAGAGAAAGAGAGAGAGAGAGATTGGTTCAGCTTTCACTAAAAAAGGTGGGAAACCTTTCTAGCTACAAGCAAAAAATTGAGGGCACATTTGTGCTCAGGCAAAATTGCAATGAACATTACAAAATATATCTCTACCAAAACTTACAGCAACAAATATTCTATCAATACTATTTCGATAAATACTACAAGACTGATTGACAGACTGACAAAAAAGGTTTGAGTGTCTGGCATTATAGATGCATAAAGTCAGTGAGCACGTGGTGTGTGTGCATGTAAGATAGAGAAAGAACGTTGCATCTTTCTTTTTTTATATAATCAAATGTCATGGTCGAATGTTGGAATGGTATAAATAAATTCCACTCAACCTTAAAAAGACTGATTGATTGTTAAAGTGGAATTTATTACTTTGGAAAAATTACAAAATCCATAGTGAGTATTCTGGAATAATATAACAAGAATAATGATGTACTTATTTCATTATAAAGATAATAATATATATCTTTCGAATACTTTAGGAATATATTATCATTGAATAGATATACGAATTCCTGAAAACCCTTTTGGAAGAAGACGTTGACACCTTGTTCGCAGCCTCCCTCTTCCTACGTCAAAGCCTTGCTCGTGTTTACGCTAATTGGTCCTCAATGTCAATCACCCGATCCAGTGGAATTGCTTATCAAGGTGTTAATTAGAAGGTATCGACAACTCGATTCCTGATAATGCGGTGTTGATTCAGTATCCGCCGTATCAATACTGGCTCTTTTTCACATCTTTCTGCATCAATATTTTTTTGTCTTAAGAATACTTTTGTTACGGAATGAAAGTTTTTTTCGTTCAACATATTATTTTCTCTTTAAAACTCGAGTTAATTAACTGACAATCAAAATGTCAGTGAGTCGCAAAGTGAGATTTTGCAAGAAATCACGATGTTGGTGAGGTTGCCAGACACAACTATCTGTACATACTGTACATATCTCTGTCATAGGCTTTGAAGTAAATGTGGAGTAATAACATTCATGTAGTTTGTATTCAGTTTCCTTCTATCATGTTGTAACTATATTCGAAATACACCCCCCACCCCCCCCACCCCCACCCCGCCAAAAAAATGTTAACATAAACAACGCACGCACAATGATTTTTTAGTTTACGAGACATCAAAAGATTAAACCTTTATTATCTCAAAGTGATTAAATCCGATGGCTCGCTTGATAAAGGAACTCAATAGATTTACCTTAATGGTTGTTTGTAATTTTTTCTCTGCACATTATGTTATCAAAAGCGTTGTCTGATAGATTTTTCTTGCAATTAAGGATGACATATTCATTAGAAAAATCATTAGCCCCAATACACATTTAGTGACACGTGTATCAAGAGACCCCTTACTGAGTGGTGATTAACGTGGAGATAGGGTTTGTGTATTGCTATGACATGTTAAGTATGCTAGTCAGGGCCATCGATACTAGTTTGGTTTGCTGTTAACTATCAGACTAAAAAATCTCCCACCATCACCAACCCGCAGTTGGCCTGGTGATGGAAATTGGCCAAACCTCAGACATGAATAAGAAAAAGTATGAAGCCTTTGCCCTGCAGTGGACTGGAAATGGCTACATTTGTTGTTGTTGTTGTTGTTGTTGTTGTTGTTGTTGTTGTATCAGAGAGAGGCGATAACACATTACGCTGAATTCTATATACAACAACTACAAAGATAAAAGGACTTGCAAAGAATTACAATAACGATGCGTCGTAGAAAGAAGAGAAAAGGGGAATAGGGAAAGTGGAGATGATACATGCTGAACAGGCGTTACCATAAATCAGTCACTAAGAATCTAGGGTAAAACGTAATTAATATATATATATATATATATATATATATACACATATATATGTATATATATAAATATATATATATATATATATATTTATATATATATGTGTGTGTATATATATATTTATATATATCTGTGTTCAAGCATATTAAATTCGTAACATTTTGCTGTTTTCCCCCCTATCGAAAATATAAACACTAGAAGACTTCCCAAGGCTTTTCACCCTCTCGTGGCACAAAGAAAAATAAACATAAAACGGTTTCAAAGTTGTCTATCATTAGTAGCGACTCGAAATATGTGGATCCAGAGTTTAAACCAAACTCACAGACTAGTACATTACACTAGTGAATAAAGCTCAAGGCCCTTGCAAGGTAGGGACTACCTACTGAGTAACCAGTAGCCATTGTATAGTCCTACCTTGGGTGGGGACACTTTTTGAGCTCAGATCTTGTGTGTTTATGTACGGTCTCTCGAGCAATAATTTCAACAATTTTCTCTCCACAAAAAGCTTTTTTATTTTATTATGAAGGTCACAAGGTCGTCTGTAAGGGCACCATTGCCGAATTATACTTGCCATAATTAAAATCTACGGCAAAAATTGAGGTTTACAAATTTACAAAAACAGGAAAACAATAAAAATACTCCATGTGGTGCGCAAATCACTATATCACAAGCAATTATTAAATTCCTATATTACTTTATCTGAAAAGAAAGAATCATTCGTATTCCATTTAGGAAATTAAAAGAAAACACGATAAGAAAAGGGTTAATAAACGAGTTGAAAATTTGGAACTGAGGGAGGGAGGGAGGAGAGAAATAACAGCTTATATTCATTGTGAGTGAGGGAAGATAAAGTGAGAGCAAATGAGGTAAGGTGGATGACAATTTTATATATATGTTAAACATATATTTACAGTATACACAACATATATATATATATATATATATATATATATATATATATATATATATATATATATATATATATATATATATATACATCAATATTCATTTGAGTAAAACTAAGATAATGTTAAACGATAATGCAGAGACGCAGAGAAGACAAATAAGGGTATTGGACGATTATTATTATTATCATTATTAGCCAAGCTACAACCCTAGTTGGAAAAGCAAGATGCTATAAGCCCAAGGGCTCCAACAGGGAAAAATAGCCCAGTGAGGAAAGGAAATAAGGAAATAAATACACGATGAGAATAAATTAACAATATTCTAAAAACAGTAACAGCGTCGAAACAGATATGTCATATATAAACAATACAAAGACTCCTGTCAGCCTGGTCAACATAAAAACATTTGCTCCAACCACTTTTGATGTTCTACTGATTCAACTACCCGATTAGAAGATCATTCCACAACTTGGTAACAGATGGAATAAAACTTCTAGAACACAGTGTAGTATTGAGCCTCATGATGGAAAAGGCCTGGCTATTAGAATTAAGTGCCTGCCTAGTATTACGAACAGGATAGAATTGTCCGGGGAGATCTGAATGTAAAGGATGGTCAGAGGTATGAAAAATCTTATGCAACATGCATAATGAATTAATTGAACGACGGTGCCAAAGATTAATATCTAGATCAGGAATAAGAAATTTAATAGAGCGTAAGTTTCTGTCCAACAAATTAAGATGAGAATCAGCAGCTGAACACCAGACAGGAGAACAATACTCAAAACAAGGTAGAATGAAAGAATTAAAACACTTCTTCAGAATAGATTGATCACCGAAAATCTTAAAAGACTTTCTCAATAAGCCAATTTTTGTTCAATTGAAGAAGACACAGACCTAATGTGTTTCTCAAAAGTAAATTTGCTGTCGAGAATCACACCTAAAATTTCAAAAGAGTCATACAAATTTAAAGAAACCTTATCAATACTGAGATCCAGATGTTGAGGAGCCACTGTCCTTGACCTATTAGCAATTATACTTTGAGTTTTGTTAGGATTCAACTTCATACCCCGTAATTTGCACCATGCACTAATTTTAGTTAAATCTCTATTAAGGGATTCACCAACCCCAGATCTACATTCGGGGGATGGAATTGATGCAAAGAGAGTAACATCCAGAGACTGTTAATGACAGACAGTAAGTGTTTACCCAGGACATGAGACCGGAATTAAAAGAAAGATAAGCAGGGGATGGAGAACTTTTAGTAAACAAAATGAGATTATGAAAACTAAAATGACACTTTCAATAAAAAGAAAAAAAAATAATAATAGGGTCCTACCAGTATTACTTATGCATCAGACACTTGGAGCCTTACTAAAGCCTTGGAACATTAGCTATAATTGTTACAATTCAAGGACCTACAGAACGAATAATGATGGGAATAACACCAAGAGACAAAAAAAGAGCAACATGGATACGTAATCATACTAAAATTGAAGAAATTCTAACAACATAGAAGAAAAAGAAATGGACATGGGTAGGACATATAATGGAAATGACAGATAAAGATGGACATTAAGATTAACAGAATGGGTCCCTGGAGATTACAAAGGAAGTAGGAGAAGGAAGAGAAACGATGGATTGAATGGCATAGAAAGATCAAACAGACGAGAGAGGCGAGAAATGTCTGAGTTATATATCCCTCTGGCCCTCTCCAGTGAACTACCAACGGTTGAATATATATATATATATATATATATATATATATATATATATATACATATATATATATATATATATATATATATATATATATATATATATATATATATAGGTGCTACTATAGCGTGAGGTCTACCACACTATAGCGTGAGATCTACCTCCCGTTAGGACTATAGTGTGAGGTCTCCTGCTGAATTATTCGTCCCTCATAGATAAAACACATTTCATACATTTGTTTAGGCAATAAACACTTGATTTAAACATATCTTTATTTCTTAAATAGATCATTGGATTTCTAATTACATTAAAAAAAAGAATAAAGGTAAAAATGAACATGTTATCATAAATTTCCATACATTTATTCTAGCGATACACTCTTCGTACATCAAACATGTTATCATATATTTCCATACTTTTATTCTAGCGATACACTCTTTGTGCATCAAACAGGTTATCATATATTTCCATACATATATTCTAGCGGTACATTCTTCATAAATCAAACAGGTTATCATATATTTCCATACATTTATTCTAGCGATACACACTTCGTACATCTTCTAAGAATGACACAAATAGATCTGCTTCTTGAACTGTATCCAAGAGATTGTGCTCTCTTAAAAAGGCGAGTGCTGCTTCTTCTGTCAGAATGACTTCTATAAAACTCCTTCAGCAACATTTTTAGTACCCTCAATCGATGATATCTCTGTTAGGCCGAGGGAAAAACTGATTTAGGAGCTGTGGGACGCTGGTCACGCGGTAGACCTCACCCTCAACCTGGGTAGGCGACATATGGCGGTAGACCTCACACTATAGTAGCACCTATATATATATATATATATATATATATATATATATATATATATATATATATATATATATATATATATATATATATATATATATATATATATATATATATATTACAGTATATAAACATACGTACATCAGGATCAAGAGAATGACGAACAAACAATCATATATTTCCCAAACAGGCCACTATAAAAAAATATGTTACTATTACTACTGCAGGAGTACCGACCATAAAACTAGAAAATTTAAAGCTTTGGCTCTTTTTCTCCCTCTGCCTTCGTATCGTTGTTGGTAATGCATTCGAGGAACGAATGGCCTAAGCTTACGTACTAGTTGTTAGCCGTCTTTTTCAGAACGCAGAGAGAGACGAGAGAAGAATATTCAACAGTCGGTGAATCTCAGCAAAATTGTATAGATTAGTATCATAATTTTGAGCCAAATAGCCCCGCGTTGGGACCTGAATGCCATTCGCCACTGCAGTGTAACCAGCTGGGTGTAACAGGAAATACTTCGCAGTATAACTATGAAATTGTGGATGATCTTCTTAATCAGGTAGTTGAATCGGTGGAACTTCAAACCTCCAGCGAGTGATTTTATGTTGAACAGGCTGACATGTTTTTTTTTTTTTTTTTTTTTTTTTTAGTTCATACTGTATATGAAAGATCTATTTTAATGTTATTGTCCTTAAAATATCTTATTTCAGTCGTTTATTACTTAAGACAACAAATTTTGCAGATAGGATCCCAATACTTGTCTAAATCAATGCAAAATTGAAGTCACTCATGGTTTTCCCCCTTGTGATGTCATCTCAGTTAACCGAAGTGACTTCCATCTTGCAACGATAAAAAAAAAAGGGGGGGGGGGGCGGTAAATGAGATGAGCAATTCTATGCTAACCTAGGTCCGTAAAATACGAGGTGCAGGAGAAAATGATTGAAGAAATATGGAGCTCCGGGGATTCGGAAAGCTGTAGACTTCCCTATTAATAAAAGAATATTGAACCCCAGCCGTTAAAAAAGACGGATAAATTGTTAGATAAAACACGCACAGATTGTGGTTTCCTAGCGTACCTCTCGAGGTGACGCCTCTCACCATGGTGAGACTACTCTTTTCCCCTACCAGAAGGATGGGAAGAGACCGAGTAGTTATATGCCTGGCAATGCCCCTGAGCATAATTGGATAGATATATATATATATATATATATATATATATATATATATATATATATATATATATATATATATATATATACACGTCTTACTTATAATTGTAATCGAACAGTTTAACATGTTTCTTCAAAAGGGCCCATAAAAGAAACAGGAAATATAAATAAATCACTATATTTTGACCAATGCACATTGGCCCCCTTGAAGGTGTAAAGTTTTTCATCTGCTCATATCAAGCAAGCAGAAGACTTTGTCCAGAAATTCAACTGATTAAATATCCCGGTAAGCAAAGGTAAAACTCTCAAGTCTTGGCGTAGAATCACTATTCTCAAAGGTCCCGATCAATGAAGTACTGGGTTTCTTAGAGTGAAAAATTAATCCCCAATGAAGATCTCTTCCCCCTTGGTATTGAAAAAGCAATTAAGTTAATTAAACTATGCGTGACAAATAACATATTCTCTTTCAATGGTAATTTAAAAAAAAATTTGGTTGTAGTTATCCAGACTTTTAGCCATTCTCTACATGGAGTACTTTGAAAAGGAAATTTTGACATTAAACCTATGAATATGGTTTGGCAGCGCCATGTTGATGACATTTTCACGTAATGGGATGATAGCTGGGGAGATTTTAATATATTTTTCAATAATCTAAACTCCCTAGTCCCTAATATATAATTCAAAACTGAATGGGAAAAAAGATGGAAAATTAGCTTTTTTGGTCATATTAATGTTGAGGTGCCAGTGATGGGAGATGAGAATGAGAGAGAGATTACAATATAGGAAGTGAGGAGAGCACTAGATGAAACGAGAGTAGGAAAAGCATCTGGTATGGATGGTGTGAAAGCTGAGATGTTGAAGGAAGGGGGTGTTACTGTACTTGAATGGTTGGTGAGATTGTTTAATATGTGTTTTGTGTTGTCAATGGTACCAGTAGATTGGGTCTGTGCATGTATTGTACCACTATATAAGGGTAAGGGAGATGTGCATGAGTGTTGTAATTCAAGAGGTATTAGTTTGTTGTGTGTAGTTGGAAAAGTGTATGGTAGAGTACTGATTAATAGGATTAAGGATAAAACAGAGAATGCAATCTTGGAAGTACAGGGTGGTTTTAGAAGAGGTAGGGGTTGTATGAATCAGATTTTTACAGTTAGGCAGATATGCGAGAAATATTTAGCAAAAGGTAAGGAGGTGTATGTTGCGTTTATGGATCTGGAGAAAGCATATGATAGAGTTGATAGGGAAGCAATGTGGAATGTGATGAGGTTATATGGAGTTAGTGGAAGGTTGTTGCAAGCAGTGAAAAGTTTCTACAAGGGTAGTAAAACATGTGTTAGAATAGGAAATGAAGTGAGCGATTGGTTTCCGGTGAGAGTGGGGCTGAGACAGGGATGTGTGATGTCGCCGTGGTTGTTTAACTTGTATGTTGACGGAGTGGTGAGAGAGGTGAATGCTCGAGTGCTTGGACGAGGATTAAAACTGGTAGGTGAGAATGATCATGAATGGGAGGTAAATCAGTTGTTGTTTGCGGATGATACGGTAATTTTGTATATTATTCCATGGTAATGTAACCTAGGAAAAAAACTACTGTTTCTTACAGAAAAAATTACGATCTCTTCAAAAATGACACTCGTTTCCGTCGCAAATGAATAGTTTCAGAAATATATATACATCTATATCCTACGATAATGGGGGACCCCCAGTGGGAACTCGGGGTTTTGGGTGGGGAAAACATACTGGGGAAACGAAATATAATTGTTTTCCTATAGTAAATAACGTGAATTAAGCAAATTTGATGTTCATTTCAATGGGAAACAAACAGATCAACCAATTCGGATAACTTTAAGATGCACGGTGTCACTTCTCTTACGAACGAACGATATCATTAGCAACGTTACCAATAATACACAGTGTTACCAACGTTGACGTATGGTACACAGAGTTACCAACGGCAGGTTGACATTACTAAAGATAGTAATGATAGATATTTCCATATATTAAATAATTTCTCCATATAAGTTTTACTCAATATATAAAATGTACAAAAAGGGCACAGAACCTAACAAACCCACCAAACCTAGCCTAGTAGTATGACAGGTCACAAAATAACATTTGATCTACATCGGACGTTGGCAGCACTGGTTACTGTATTTTTTCATGACACAATCTTTGTAACGGCGCCTCCAAAGTTTATCCAGATATACTGTTTTGTATTTTCCTCCAGTTATTATAATTTCAAGAAGGTAATGTATAGAGAAGAAAAGGCTTGTTTTACGTTTATATATCGATTCCCCAGTATGTTTTCCCCACCCAAAACCCCGAGTTCCCACTGGGGGTCCCCCATTATTGGAGGATATAGATGTATATTTATTTCTGAAACTATTAATTTGCGACGGGAACGAGTGTCATTTTCGAAGAGAGCGTAATTTTTTCTATAAGAAACAGTAGTTTTTTTCCTAGGTTACATTACCATGGAATAATATACAATGAAACCGATGATACTGTACTGGTAGCAGACACAGAAGAGAAGCTTGACCGACTAGTGACAGAATTTGAAAGGGTGTGTGAGAGAAGGAAGTTGAGAGTTAATGTGGGTAAGAGTAAGGTTATGAGATGTACGAGAAGGGAAGGTGGTGCAAGGTTGAATGTCATGTTGAATGGAGAGTTACTTGAGGAGGTGGATCAGTTTAAGTACTTGGGGTCTGTTGTTGCAGCAAATGGTGGAGTGGAAGCAGATGTACGTCAGAGAGTCAATGAAGGTTACAAAGTGTTGGGGGCAGTTAAAGGAGTAGTAAAAAATAGAGGGTTGGGCATGAATGTAAAGAGAGTTCTATATGAGAAAGTGATTGTACCAACTGTGATGTATGGATCGGAGTTGTGGGGAATGAAAGTGATGGAGAGACAGAAATTGAATGTGTTTGAGATGAAGTGTCTGAGGAGTATGGCTGGTGTATCTCGAGTAGATAGGGTTAGAAACGAAGTGGTGAGGGTGAGAACTGGTGTAAGAAATGAGTTAGCGGCTAGAGTGGATATGAATGTGTTGAGGTGGTTTGGCCATGTTGAGAGAATGGAAAGTGGCTGTCTGCTAAAGAAGGTGATGAATGCAAGAGTTGATGGGAGAAGTAAAATGAATGAATGATTTAAAGTTTTCAGGCATCCTGACATCTAAGGTCATTGACGCCGGTAACATTTAATTTATGTATACAAAAATAAAAAATGAAGCAAAATAAAAAATTAAAGAGTATTCAATTAAAATCATAAAAATTGAATGTCATAAAAGTTAAATATTTTTCAGAAGACCTGCTTCTGAAAGAAATCTAAAAATGCCACTTGCATGGTAGGACACATCATTTCCAAGAATCTTGGCAAGGATGAACCTGCCACCCTCACCTCGAGCCTCAAACAAATATCTATTCCTTAAGTTGTTATAATTGGGGCATTCGGTCAACAAATGCCTTACTGTTAGAGGTACCAAACAGTTCTCACAATACGGTTGGTGTTGGCCCTTCAGCAGAAACTCGTGTGTCAACCGAGTGTGACCAATACGGAGACGACAAAGAGACGTCTACCATTTTCGGGGCATCATATTATACCTCCAAGGAGATATGTCATTTGTTACTTCCCTCATTTTATTGCCATCTTGACTATCCCATTGCTGTTGCCATTTATTGCAAACCAATTTCTTGATGTCAGGTAAGAAATCATTACAGGGAATGGGATACCTTCTTGGCAGCAACTCGGATGCAGCCTCCTTAGCCAGTGAATCTGCCTTCTCATTCCCAGACACACCTACATGTGCTGGAACCCAACAAAATTGAACTGTTATACCTCTCCGTCCAATAAGGAAAAGCCATTCTAAAATCTTTAAAACTAGAGGGTTATTAGAATTAAAAACTTCCATAGCTTGAAGGACACTCCTTGCATCACTAAAAATTGTAAAATTACCCTCCTTCTCCAACGCTATTTTCTCAATAGCGGTTAATATGCCATACAGTTCGGCAGTAAATATGGAAGCGGTCAGAGGAAGTGCACCTCTACAATTAAAACCATTACTATGTACTCCAAATCCAACGCCAGCATCAGATTTGGAGCCATCAGTATAGATAAAAGTTGATCCTCTATGTTCTTTAACATGTTCATTAAAAAGAGACCTGGCTTCTAGGTCTGACATATTCTTCTTATCTCCAATAAAATATTTACAAAAAGATATCTCTGGTAACTTCCATGGAGGCGTTGATGATACCTTGAATGGAAGTACCTTATTTCTAATTATATCCAGACTATTTAATAATCGTTTCACCCGAAAGCCATAAGGTTGAGGAGATTTTGGGTGCAACTCAAAGTATGATGCGTGTCTTACAAGGCTTGCAGTCTGAAAGGCGAGAGAGTTAGGGAGTCTTTGCAATCTAAACCAATACCGAAGAATGGAAGACATTCGGTAAAGGTCTAGAGGTAACTCTCCAGCATCAACAAGGAGACTTGGGATAGGCGACGTTTTAAAAGCTCCAGTAGATAATCTAATACCTGCATGATGTATCGAGTCTAATATTTTTAACCGGCTTGGGGTGGCTGAAGAATATACCTCACAACCATAACTAATTTTGGAAAAAATCAAGGCCTTGTATAATTTTAAAATAGTATTGCGGTCTGCCCCCCATGATGTATGGGACAATACTTTTAAGATATTCAGAGCTTCAACACATATAGCTTTTAGCGCTTTTAGGTGAGAAACCCATGTAAGTCTACAGTCAAATATCAAACCTAAAAATTTGGTTTCCGATACACATGGTATCCGTTGACCTTTAATGTATATATCCGGGTCTGGATGTACTCCCCGGATACGACAAAAATGGACAATGGTAGTTTTACTTGTCGAGAACTTAAATCCATTCATGTCAGCCCACTGGATAATTTTATCAATAGAGAGTTGGATTTTTCTCTCAACCATTGCCATTCTAGTGCCAGCAAATGATATTGAGATATCATCCACAAATAATGTTGAGAGAACATCCTGGGGAATGGCTGAGGATATCCCATTAATTGCTAGTGCAAAAAGGGTTACACTCAGCACACTACCCTGAGGAACTCCTTCTTCCTGGCACTTACTCTCTGATAGAGTTTCCCCCACTCTCACTTGAAAAACTCTACGTGAAAGAAATGCCTGAATAAATAGTGGCAGCTCTCCTCTCAATCCCAATTCATGAATGGTTTTAAGAATACCATATCTCCATGTGGTATCATATGCCTTTTCAAGGTCAAAAAATACTGTAACATGGTGCTGTTTGGAAGCAAAGGCTTCACAAATAGAAGACTCTAGTCGTATCAACACATCAGTCGTTGAGTGCATTTTTCGGAATCCACATTGAATCGGTGATAAAATACCTTTCTTTTCAAGGTACCATATCAGCCTTGCATTGACCATCTTCTCCATGATTTTACATAAACAAGATGTCAATGCAATAGGACGATAGTTTGCTGCTAAAAACTTGTCTTTACCGGGTTTTAAAAAGGCTAAAATAATGGCTAGTTCCCAAACACTTGGGTAGCTATGATCATGCCATATTCTATTAATAATGCTTAAAATAAATAGCTTTGTATTAAAATGTACATGTTTAATCATTGCATATGGAATTCCATCGGGTCCAGGGGCTGTATCGTTGCAATGAGCAAGTGCAGAATCAAATTCTCTTTCAGTGAAAGGAGAATTATACGACTCTTCCCTTCTTGTTGCAAAATTTAAAATTTTCTTTTCTTCAGTGCTCCTATACTGGTGACCAGGGGCTCCTTCACACTTGCTGGATACATTTGAAAAATGATTAGCCAGGGCATTGCTAACTTCATTTGCTTCAGTTACATACTGGCCATTCACCTTCAACACTGGTGGTGGGTTGGGGGTGGATTTGCCAGCTATCTTTTTTACTTTCCTCCACACAGAAGATGGTGGTGTTCTACTGTTAATGGAGGAAACAAAAGACATCCATGACTGGCGCCTTGCTTCTTTCATGGCACGACGGAACTGTGCTCTATATTTCTTGTACATAGTTAAATTCTCATCAGTTCTGCGTCTACGCAATCGTGTTAGAGATCTTCTTGTGGCTCTGTGGAGTGCAGTTAGTTCTGAAGACCACCACGGGACTGGTCGTCGTTTGAATAACCCTGTTGTTTTGGGAATTGAATTGACTCCTGCTGTATGAAGAGTTCCATTCAGTAGGTCTATGGCATCATCAACACTTTCAAACTGTTCTGCTCTCCCTTCGATTTCACTTAGCTCGGAAAATTTAACCCAGTCTGCCTTGTCTAGATTCCAACGTGGCGATCTTTGCAAAGCGGACCCTTGTTGGTGTTTATAATGATTGGTGCATGATCACTAGTATGCCAATCATCTAATATCCTCCAATCAAAATCAAGAAGGCAGTTAGAGCTTGCAATTGAAAGGTCAATGCATGACAAAGTACCTGTCTGAACATGGAAGTGTGTGGGCTCTCCTGTATTAAGGAGTCCCACATCCTCATTCTCCACAATTGATGAGATAATATTGCCCCTTGTGTTAGCCAAAACATCACCCCATAAAGGATGTCTACCATTCATATCTCCCAGTAAGAGAAAAGGTTGAGGGAGTTGTTGAATGACCTCTGCTAAATCATCATATAAAATATTATCATTTGGAGGTAAGTACAGAGAGCATATTGTATATTTTCTCCCTATATCAATTTGTACAACAACTGCCTGCAGGGTTGTACATATAGACATGGGTATTTGGGGAACATCTCGACGAATGTACATGAGACTTCCGCCATGGCTCCCTGCTTGTTGATTATATGGTGTTCTATAGCTAACATACTCTCGAGGACTAGGAGTGTTAGAATCAAGCATACTTTCCTGTAGACATACAATTATGGGGGAATGCTCATGAATTAGGAGCTTAAGTTCTTCATATTTCGCCCTCAAACCCTGACAGTTCCATTGCAAAATGGAGGAGAAAACTATGGATTATTTCTGGAAGACATCTTGGATGAGGTCTTCCCATTAGAAGTTTTTAATGTAACATTATTACCAGTAGGTTTCTTCAGAGGTGGTCTTGTTATGTTGGGTTTAACGTTGGTGATTTTCTTTGTATTCTTTTTATCTATTTGTTGAGGTGGATGGTGGACCTCAACTTGAATTTCTGATTTATTCAGTACATCTTCTGGTTCATTAGAAACATCAACAGACAAAACATCAAATTTATTTGATGTCATAACCTTAACGTTTCTAATGGAGGGTGGGGAGAGAGATGGAGGTCTCTCTCTTTTGCGATTAATAGATGGTGGGATTCGAGGTTTTTGCACCTTTCCCACAACAGGTGCATCAGGTAAGTTAGTCTTAAGTGGAACCTCCATCAGATCAGGCAAGGACATGGCCTGAGAGAGGTTTGTATTACTTTTTGTAATGGCGGCTGAAGGCTGTACAGCAATGGGCAATGACCTAGTGTTAATACACCGTGGTAAAGCCTCAGGAGGTGATATGGTTACCTCGTTATTTGACATTTTGTCAGATAGTATACTTTTTTTGAGCTATTGGCAGTGCTAGGTTGGTTTGATTTTAATGCCTTAGCATATGTATTTGATTTATTTAATAGTCTTTTGGCATGGGTCACACTTATGTGTTCTAAGTTTGATTTGTTGAGGGCAGCTTCCTCCAACTTATATAGCTCGCAGATCTTGTCTGTGGATTTGTGATTCGAGCTGCAATTTAAACACCTGGCTCCAAGTGCACACTCTCCATGGTAAGATTTGGAGCAAATACCACACATCTTCTCATTTTTGCAAACTTTGGACGGGTGCCCAAATTTAAAACAATTAAAGCATTGCAATGGCTTCTGTTTGAAGGGTCTTACTTTAATCCTTTCGTTCTCGATAATAATATGAAAAGGTACATCAGCATCCTGGAACGTAAGGATTATCATTGATGTACCTGGGACTTTATGAACTTTCCAAACATTTAATGGACACATGGCCAGTATCTCCTCCTCTATAAAATCATATAGATCTCTGTTAAAAACTACGCCCCTTCCGTAGCTAAAATTTAGGTGGGGTTTGACATCTAACTTAATGTCATCATTATTTATTTTCATATTGGACAATATTACCGACTGTGTACTGGATTTGGCATGGATAAGGAAACTATTTTTTCCGAAACGAGATATATCGCCTGGTGCAATAGTTCCTACTTTTTTCTGAATCAATTTGCATATTTTAAAATAATTCCCTGTAACCCCCTTTGATTCAGCTATAAGCCACATCGGTGGTTTTGGATTTCTCTGGGAGGCATGACTAAATCTGCGCCTTTTTCCAACCAATCGGCAGGCCTGTACACATCTAAATCTTTTGGTACCTTATCGCAGAGAGCAGCCGCGACATTCAAGTTATTAATTTTAATATTATTCAAATTACTTATTGCACTAAATGCTTCGTCATAACTACTATAAGATATCCATGAATCCCAAGTTTCAGCTTCAAGTTTCATCCTTATTTCTTTTATGCATCCATAGCATTCAAATGCTTTACATACATCATCATAATTTGTTTCTATTGAAATTTGTGTAACATGGAGGATTCGAAGTTTCCTCGTGTTACCCAAATTACTCGATTTAGAAATATCAGTAGAATGGTCCTTTCCCGTTCCAAGGTCATCAACAGAGCTATTCCTTATCACATTAGCAGAGGTCGTCAACAGTGCCGGGGGAGAGTCAGCGTATCCAGGGGATGGGGGTTCGTTCCTTAAAGAATCCATTATACTAAAGAGAGGGAAAAGAGTTAGTTTGATGTACCTGCTCAAGAATGTTAGGCCATCACGCGTCGGAAAGGAAATTTGCACTCTCCACTACGGGCACAATGAGAGTATACTTCCCAGATGGTCCACTCTATACCCTACCCGAAGGATAGCATCAAAACAGATATAGAGGCACAGGTGTAAGCTGAACCCGCCTGTTAGGACTGAGACCAAGAAATTATGGAATCATCCTCCCCATATCTATAATGACGGGCTTCCGGCCAAAAGCCGAGAGTCCTACCCCAAGCATTGGATCCCCCTGGATTCCGAAGACCCAACACTTGAGAATAGTTCCGCCAAAAAGGTCCAAACCATCTTCGGGATGGCTGAAATCATCCAATACTCTCACATATAGCTTTGAATGCAAACACCTCCCAACCGTGATACCTCCTCCCACTCATCAAAGCAGGCAGCAATAAAGGATGTATGAACATCCCCGCCGGGGCTACAATGGATGTAAAAACATCCAAGCCATAGGAGAAAAGAAAAAAAAATAAATAAATAAATATATATGTACATAATATATACACACATATAATGAGGGAAATTTTTCTCATAGAGTTTGAAAAGCAAGACTAAAGAAAGTTTGTGAAATTAGGATAAGGTCGAAGTAATATTGAGAAAAAGAAAAAGGTAAAAGAGAGAAATTTAGATTCGAACTGGGGGAGCAATTTCCCCAAGTTCGAGAGCCCTCTTGCCCGTCACCAAGTTTCAGCACGGGAATGAAATGCCGTGCTGAAGCTTAATGACTTCATCAAGGCATTCTCTCATTAAGAGGGTGGGAGAAGTACAAGAGGAAGGCCAAGGTTTGGGTGGATGGATGGTGTGAAGAAAGCTCTGGGTGATAGGAGGATAGATGTGAGAGAGGCAAGAGAGCGTGCTAGAAATAGGAATGAATGGCGAGCGATTGTGACGCAGTTCTGGTAGGCCCTGCTGCTTCCTCCGGTGCCTTAGATGACCGCGGAGGTAGCAGCATTAGGGGACTCAGGAGTATGAAGCTTCATCTGTGGTGGAAAATGTGGGAGGTTGGGCTGTGGCACCCTAGCAGTACCAGCTGAACTCGGCTGAGTCCCTGGTTAGGCTGGAGGAACGTAGAGAGTAGAGGTCCCCTTTTTGTTTTGTTTCTTGTTGATGTCGGCTACCCCCCAAAATTGGGGGAAGTGCCTTGGTATATGGATGGATTAATTATAAGGGAATCGTCAGGGTAAAATTTCACTGTGGATAGAAAACCAACTTTCTCTATTTCTTACACATTTCTTTAGTTATCACGATATTTCTGTAAAATGGGAATAGCTTGTAGTCTGTTTCTTAGAGAGTCTGTTCTCAAGCCTACTTACGTAAAGAATTTGAAATCATTCGTAAACAAGTCGCCCTGTTATTCTACCGGACGTATGTCATAGAAAAGGCCATCAAGAAAGCCAACACGATATACTATAAGATCATGATGTTACCAACCAAAGAGATTTTAAAAATAAGATAGAACTCACGTATATAGAAGGTATTAAAAATATAACAAATAATAATAAAACTGAAAACCCCTTTGTTTTTCCATATCCCAAGACCATAGGAAGCACCCTTATTAATGTTTATCAAAATAAGAGAGATATAAAATCCAGAGTTTATAAATGTGGAGATTGTGAAAAAGTCTGTTGAACAAACGGACCGTTCTCTATCTCATAGATTATCCGAACATAAAAGATCTGTTGGGTATGGCTTTGAAAACTCGGGGATTTGCGTTCACCTTACAGATTTAGGGCACTAGATCAACTGGAGTGAATCGTCTTTGCTTTTTAAGAGTACCTGTCCGTTCAGAAGGAAGATCCTGGAATAAGCCATCATAAATCAATCAAACACAATTAACTTATCCGGCGGGCAAAGGAAAGCTGACACGGTGAACAATGCTCTTCTCAACCCGACCATAAAGAAGATAATCCAACGAGATCGACCACCAAATATGCTTCAGAGGTCAAGCCACCTTTCGAGCGACTCAAGAATACGAAGACACACTTAGTTGTAATTAAATTTGGCTAATCCTTCCAGCACTTAATACCGTCTTAAAATAATT
>NC_090752.1:82227212-82287212 GCF_036898095.1 Palaemon carinicauda
ACGTCTTCGGAACTCCATTAACTACAGATGGTTTTGGTTGCTGCCGAAGTTGCCGATCGTTCGTTTTATATCGCCCGACCTATAGAAAGACACGGGATCTTCCGTTGGCAGCTGAGCTTTGAAGATCATAATGTAATGCGCCTTGAAGGATCATTTGCTTGGGCTTTTGCGACGATGTCTTATTAAAGGAGACTCTTCGAAAAAGTACGAGGCTTTGTATCGGTGCAAAAACGGATTGCGGGGAATGAGGATGGAGGCAGAATGGTTTAACAGAACGGTGAGTGACGTGTAGTTCTTCAACAGGATTGTCCCAAAATTCACCATTGAAGTAAGGACATATCCAGACTACATTGGTAAACATATCATGTTGCTCGTCATTTACTTTGGCATGATAGTGTATGCGGAGAAATCGATAGCATTCATCTCTTTACTAATTGCCCATATAGGTAAAGAATAAATGCCTTCGATTTCCCTGAGGAATCTGACGAAGTGAGGACTCGCGGCACTGAAATCTCTTTTGAAATCTAGAAGGACACTGACGAACTTAAGGAAAAGAGACAATGAAATCTCGAAAGAAACAGATAATCTAAAAAAAGAAGATCTTGAAAATAGAAGACAGGACAGAACAGCGAAGAGAAGCCTCTAATGCCAGAGGTAAGACACCTAAAAAGAGAGAGCCTCTAATGCTGAAAGTAAGGCACCTCAAAATATATATCGAAGACCCTCTAATGCTAAAAGTTTGGAACCTAGAAATATATGTCAAAGAACTTCTAATGCTAGAAGTGTGGGAGCTAAAGAGAGAGGTCAAAGAACTTCTAATGTTAGAGGTGTGGGAGCTAAAGAGAGAGGTCAAAGAACTTCTAATGCTTAAAGTAAGGGAGATGAAAAGATGTCAAAGAACTTCTAATGCTAGAGGTGTGGGAGCTAAAAAGAAGTCAAAGAACTTCTAATGCTAGAGGTGTGGCAGCTAAAAAGAGGTCAAAGAACTTCTAATGCTAGAGGTGTGGGAGCTAAAGAGAGAGGTCAAAGAACTTCTAATGCTAGAGGTGTGGGAGCTAAAAAGAAGTCAAAGAACTTCTAATGCAGGAGGTGTGGGAGCTAAAAAGAGGTCAAAGAACTTCTAATGCAAGGGGTGTGGGAGCTAAAAAGAGGTCAAGGAACTTCTAATGCTAGAGCTGTGGGAGCTAAAAAGAGGTCAAAGAACTTCTAATGCAAGGTATGGGGGAGCTAAAAAGAGGTCAAAGAACTTCTAATGCTAGAGGTGTGGGAGTTAAAAAGAGGTCAAAGAACTTCTGATGCTAGAGGTGTGGGAGCTAAAAAGAGGTCGAAGAACTTCTAATGCTAGAGGTGTGGGAGTTAAAAAGAGGTCAAAGAACTTCTAATGCTAGAGGTGTGGGAGCTAAAAAAAGGTCAAAGAATCTCAAATGCTACAGGTGTGGGAGCTAATAAGAGGTCAAAGAACTTCTAATGCAAGGGGTGTGGCAGCTAAAAAAAAAGGTCAAAGATCTTCTAATGCAAGGGGTGAGGGAGCTAAAAAGAGGTCAAAGAACTTCTAATGCAAGGTGTGTGGGAGCTAAAAAGAGGTCAAAGAACTTCTGATGCAAGAGGTGTGGGAGCTAAAAAGAGGTCAAAGAACTTCTAATGCAAGGTATGGGGGAGCTAAAAAGAGGTCAAAGAACTTCTAATGCTAGAGGTGTGGGAGTTAAAAAGAGGTCAAAGAACTTCTAATGCTAGAGGTGTGGGAGCTAAAAAAAGGTCAAAGAATCTCTAATGCTAGAGGTGTGGGAGCTAAAAAGAGGTCAAAGAACTTCTAATGCAAGGGGTGTGGCAGCTTAAAAAAAAGGTCAAAGATCTTCTAATGCAAGGGGTGTGGGAGCTAAAAAGAGGTCAAAGAACTTCTAATGCAAGGGGTGTGGGAGCTAAAAAGAGGTCAAAGAACATCTAATGCAAGGGGTGTGGGAGCTAAATAGAGGTCAAAGAACTTCTAATGCAAGGGGTGTGGGAGCTACAAAGAGGTCAAAGAACTTCTAATGCAAGGGGTGGGGGAGCTAAAAAGGGGTCAGAGAACTTCTAATGCAAGGGATGGGGGAGGTAAAAAGAGGTCAAAGAACTTCTAATGCAAGGAGTGTGGGAGCTAAAAAGAGGTCAAAGAACTTCTAATGCAAGGAGTGTGGGAGCTACAAAGAGGTCAAAGACCTTCTAATGCAAGGGGTGGGGGAGCTAAAAAGGGGTCAGAGAACTTCTAATGCAAGGGGTGGGGGAGGTAAAAAGAGGTCAAAGAACTTCTAATGCAAGGAGTGTGGGAGCTAAAAAGAGGTCAAAGAACTTCTAATGCAAGGGGTATGAGAGCTAATAAGAGGTCAAAGAACTTCTAATGTAAGGTGTGAGGGAGCTAGAAAGAGGTCAAAGAACTTCTAATGCAAGGGGTGTGGGAGCTAAAAAGAGGTCAAAGAACTTCTAATGCAAGGGGTGTGGGAGCTAAAAAGAGGTCAAAGAACTTCTAATGCAAGGGGTGTGGGAGCTAAAAAGAGGTCAAAGAACTTCTAATGCAAGTGGTGGGGGAGCTAAAAAGAGGTCAAAGAACTTCTAATGCAAGGTATGGGGGAGCTAAAAAGAGGTAAAAAAACTTCTAATGCAAGAGGTGGGGGAGCTCAAAAGAGGTCAAAGAACTTCTAATGCAAGGGGTGGGGGTGCTAAAAAGAGGTCAAAGAACTTCTAATACAAGGAGTGGGGGAGCAAAAAAGAGGTCAAAGAACTTCTAATGCAATGGGTGGGGGAGCTAAAAAGAGGTCAACGAACTTCTAATGCAAGGGGTGTGGGAGCTAAAAAGAGGTCAAAGAACTTCTAATGCAAGTGGTGGGGGAGCTAAAAAGAGGTCAAAGAACTTCTAATGCAAGGTATGGGGGAGCTAAAAAGAGGTAAAAAAACTTCTAATGCAAGAGGTGGGGGAGCTCAAAAGAGGTCAAAGAACTTCTAATGCAAGGGGTGGGGGTGCTAAAAAGAGGTCAAAGAACTTCTAATACAAGGAGTGGGGGAGCAAAAAAGAGGTCAAAGAACTTCTAATGCAATGGGTGGGGGAGCTAAAAAGAGGTCAACGAACTTCTAATGCAAGGGGTGTGGGAGCTAAAAAGCGGTCAAAGAACTTCTAATGCAATGGGTGGGGGAGCTAAAAAGAGGTCAAAGAACTTCTAATGCAAGGGGTGTGGGAGCTAAAAAGAGGTCAAAGAACTTCTAATGCAAGGGGTGTGGGAGCTAAAAAGAGGTCAAAGAACTTCTAATGCAAGGGGTGTGGGAACTAAAAAGAGGTCAAAGAACTTCTAATGCAAGGGGTGTTGGAGCTAAAAAGAGGCCAAAGAACTTCTAATGCAAGGGGTGTGGGAGCTAAAAAGACGTCAAAGAACTTCTAATGCAAGGGGTGTGGGGGCTAAAAAGAGGTCAAAGAACTTCTAATACAAGGGGTGGGGGAGCTAAAAAGAGGTCAAAGAACTTCTAATGAAAGGGGTGTGGGAGCTAAAAAGAGGTCAAAGAACTTCTAATGCTAGGAGTGTGGGAGCTAAAAAGAGGTCAAAGAACTTCTAATGCAAGGGGTATGAGAGCTAAAAAGAGGTAAAAAAACTTCTAATGCAAGGGGTGTGGGGGCTAAAAAGAGGTCAAAGAAGTTCTAATGCAAGGGGTGTGGGAGCTAAAAAGAGTTCAAAGAACTTCTAATGCAAGGGGTGTGGGAGCTAAAAAGAGTTCAAAGAACTTCTAATGCAAGGGATGTGGGAGCTAAAAAGAGGTCAAAGAACTTCTAATGCAAGGGGTGTGGGAGCTAAAAAGAGGTCAAAGAACTTATAAAGCAAGTGGTGGGGAGCTAAAAAGAGGTCAAAGAACTTCTAATGCAAGGTGTGGGGGAGTTAAAAAGAGGTCAAAGAACTTCTAATGTAAGGGGTGGGGGAGCTAAAAAGAGGTCAAAGAACTTCTAATGCAAGGTATGGGGGAGCTAAAAAGAGGTAAAAAAACTTCTAATGCAAGAGGTGGGGGAGCTCAAAAGAGGTCAAAGAACTTCTAATGCAAGGGGTGGGGGAGCTAAAAAGAGGTCAAAGAACTTCTAATGCAAGGAGTGGGGGAGCTAAAAAGAGATCAAAGAACTTCTAATGCAATGGGTGGGGGAGCTAAAAAAAGGTCAACGAACTTCTAATGCAATGGGTGGGGGAGCTAAAAAGAGGTCAAAGAACTTCTAATGCAAGGGGTGTGGGAGCTAAAGAGGTCAAAGAACTTCTATGGAAAGACGAGAAACTTAAGGAATCCCCTTTTGGACGATTACAGCTAAGCCTACAAATATTCTTTATTAGCATACGCCAAATAAGAATATTAAATATAAATAGATTAGATAAGATACTTAAAAACAGTAAATGCAACTAAATAAAACTATATATAATTTAGCTTTTGTAAAACTTGAGAAAAAATACAAAGTAGGTACCCTGAAAATTCAACATTTTATTGTTTTGTCTTCCTTTTATCCAAATTTTGAATTTGTATGAGAGCCTCCATTTAACAAGAAGTATAAGATAATTACGCAAAGAGACAGCCTCCATTTAACAAGAAGTATAAGATAATTACGCAAAGGAGAGAGAGAGAGAGAGAGAGAGAGAGAGAGAGAGAGAGAGAGAGAGAGAGAGAGAGAGAGCTATCTCAGCCAACACCCGTTTTGTAAAGCCCTTTATATAAAAGGCTAGCACTGAGTCTATTAGGGATTGAGAATTTTCCAAAGTCCAAAGGTGGGGGGATCATAAAATTCTGAAATAGCTTTCTTTCCAACGAATTCCAGACCAGTTGCCTCTGTGCAGTTTACGATTACCGAAAATAATAGAAGTTGCAGTCAGAGGAAGAAGGGCGTATGAACAAGGCCATCTAAAATACTCGACACGGTCTGGCAGCAATTTTAGTCTTCTGGAAGCGTTTAAAACGTTATAGATGCTATTTAAGAAAAGGTCTGTAAGTAATTTTAGTATTATAGTAGTATTTTGAACGCCTGGTCTGAGGCGGTCCTAACGAACATTTGTATTGCAACGCCAAAATACAAAATAACAGATAGAAATCAACCAAGTATGATATGATTTCTGATTGGAGGTTAAGCTTGTGGCACATCGCCAAAGTAACAGATAGCGATCAATCAAGTATATGATATGATTTCTAATTGGATAATATACATTAATAAATATTCAATTATTCATCAAACAAGAATCTTCAATCTTGAAATCACAAATTTTAAGTAATTTATATTTTTCCTAACAGTACTTACCTCGAACTACTTTCTTAGGAATATCTGGGATTCTCCTCCCAACCGACCAGAATTTTGTGTAGCTTCCCCTATCTCCGTTTTCTATAGGGGGTCCCTCTGTAGCGGATGAATACTCGCCCTGAGGCGACCCGGGTCAGCAAGAGCGCGTAGCCAGGTCTTGGTCACCAGTAAGTTTTTGATAAATATGGTATCAAAGTCCTGTAAGACACTCGGGGAAGGATGGGCGGGCAATAACCCTAAAGTAGTTCAAGGTAATTACTGTTAGGAAAAATAAAAATTACTTAAAATTTCTTTGTTCCAACACGGAGTACTTACCTCGAACTACTTTCTTAGGAGACTTATACTTTAGAAGGCGGGGGTAGTCTTACGGACCGAGAGACCTGCTGGATAATAAAGATTGAACCTAGATAGGAGCCTAGGTTCTTCTGACCACTAACGGGATATGAGACTTGGGGAGAACTACACAAAAAACAATTGTGTCTAAGTAACTCACCTCTGTAGGGATCTCCGGACATGGACGTCTCCACTGAACGTTTTTCACATGGGAGGAGTAAGGGAAAAAGGTAATGGAGGGGAAGCCGGGACAAGTAGGGAAAAAGTAAGGAAGGAACTTTTGTCGCTTGGAATTACTTTCCACGGGCTTCCCCGGGCCTTCAACCTTAAACCTTTTGGAGCGCAGAAATAACCGGACCAATGGAGAATAAGTCCAGAGACTTCCTAATACAGTCCTTCAGGTAGTGGGCCGTAAAGGTGGACTGCCTGGACCATGTGCCCGCCTTCAGGTTCTGACCCACAGCCATGTTCTTCTCGAAGGCTAGCGAAGTGCTCAGGCCCCTAATATCATGGGGCCTCGTCTTACCCGGCACCGAGGATCCGGCACTGTCATAGGGTCTCTTAATCACTTGCCGTAACCAGAAGGAGATAGTGTTCCTGGACACTGCTTTCTTCACCATGCCCAAGGAGACGAACAAACTCTTAATCCCAGGGCGAAATCTGGCTGTCCTTTCCAGATATTTTCTAACTGCCCTGACCGGGCATAGCAACAAATCCCTCGGGTTGTCTGATCGCGGAATCGCTGGCACTGAAAATCCCTCAAACCTAGAGTCCCAGGAGGCTGGGTTCTGCGTCTTGGCCACGAAATCGGGCAGGAACTTGAAACTCAAATCCTTCCAACCTTTCGAGTGCGAAACCTCGTACGACAGCCCATGGAGTTCGCTCACTCGTTTAGCCGAGGCCAGAGCGAGAAGGAAGACAGTCTTGAGGGTGAGCTCTTTGTCCAGAATGTCCCTGAGGGCCTCGAAGGGTGGTTCAGACAAAGCCATAAGAACTCTGGCCACGTCCCACTGCGGCACTCTAGAGGAACGGGGAGAACACGATTGTTCGAAGTTCTTGATGAGCATCGAGATTAGCCGGGAAGCTCCTAGATCTAGACCCTCGAGGAGAAAGACCTGGCCCAAGGGAGCTCGGACACCTTTGATGGCCGGGATAGACATGCCTACGTCGTCTCTCAGATAGACTAGGAAATCTGCTATCCTATGAATGGAGGCCTCCAACGGCCTGAGGTTCTGCGAGGCGCACCATTTTGTGAAAGTGGCCTATTTCGCTTGATAAACCGCGACTGAGGATCGTCTCAGGTAATCCGACATCCTTGTTGCGGTCTTCCATGAGTATCCTTCCTTCCTCAGGAGCCGCTCGATAACCTCCACGCGTGTAGGCGGAGGGACCGAGGGTTTTCGAGAAACCTTTGGAAGTGGGGCTGACGGAGGAGGTCTTCTCTGCCCGGAAGGGGCCAGGGTGGAAGGAGCGCCAGTTCCTTTAGGTCCGCGAACCACTCTCTCTCTACGGCCACCAGGGTGCTACCAAAGTCATCCACAGTTTCTTTGCTCGTCTCACTCTGTTGAGGACCTGCCTGAGCGTCCCGAAGGGAAGGAAGGCATACACATCGAGCGTCCCGAAGGGAAGGAAGGCATACACATCGAGGTTTTCCCAATAGTGTTGAAAGGCGTCCTCGAACGCTGCTGTTGGGTTTGGCAATGGAGAACAGAACACGGGGAGCTGTGCGTTGAGTTTTGTGGCGAAGAGGTCCATTATCAGCGACCCCCACTTCAGGATAACCATCTGAGCCACTTCTGGGTGTAGGGACCACTCTGAGCCTACCACTTAGCCCATCCTGCTGATGCCGTCGGCTAGGACGTTCCTCTTCCATGGAATGAACCTGGCTGCAGGGCATGTAGTACGGTACAGTTCGGTACAATATTACAGTATGGTACGGTTCGGTACGATATTACGGTACGGTACGGTTTTTTGGGGGATCTAAGTACGGTTCGTTATTACAGTACGATATTTTCCTTCGAGTTCGGTACGGTACGAAAGTACAATTTTTTTCGTACTTAATCGTACCATTTCCGTACCAAATTCAGACAGGTGTCGCAAGCAGCCAAACCAGTCAGCACTTGGGTCAGTTGATATTGTAAAGCAATTACTCCAAGTCAGAGATGTAAGCAAAGCAATTGATACCACAAGCGAAGAGAGTGAAGTGGCTGAGCATATCAAAATGTTCGCCAAAGCTTCACATATCAGTAAAAATTAGTGTGTTTTCCAGTGGTGGTATTATCAACAAGAAAGTGCACTAAAAAATCTTGCTGAAGTAGCAGGTGCTCTCTGTTACTCAAGCAAGCGTAGAACGCACATTCTCTGGGTTGCGCTATATTCTTAATGATTTAAGACTAGGTCTAAATGAGGATAATGTTGACGCTGTAATGCTATTACGCTGCAACACATAAAACTGTATGAATGCCTAATACTGTATAACTGAACATTTCCCTTTTGTAACTTTAGCAAAATAAAATTGTATTATATCATTAATGTATTACATAACACCAATCTTCTTGATGTGGCAGTAGTAGTAGTAGTAGTAGTAGTAGTAGTAGTAGTGCAGTGTTATGTCTATATGAACTGCAATTTAAAAAAAAAAAGTAGGTACGGAAACAGTACGAAATTACGGTACGATAAAATATCATACTAGTACGGTACGGTATGAATTTTTAGGTACTGTACGAAATTACAGTACGGTAAAAATGCGCGATACGAATTACGAAAAAACAAATCGAACCGTACCGTACTACATGCCCTGCCTGGCTGTGACTTCGATTCACTCCTTTGCGGCCCATTCCAGGATATTTATCGTGAGACTGCACAACTCTTTCGACTTTAGTCCTCCTTGCTTTTTCACATAGGCTACCACCGTGGCATTGTCGCACATCAGAGCCACCGTGTTTCCTCGGAGAAGGTGGACGAATTCTACGAATGCCCTCTGAATCGCCATCAGTTCCAGGACGTTTATGTGAAGGTTCCTTTCTTCGGGGGACCACTTCCCCTTCGCTGATTCGTTGAGAAGATGGGCTCCCCATACCTCCTTTGATGCGTCCGTGAATAGCAGCAACTCCGAGGGATCGATCGCGAAGGCATTCCCTTGAGGGTGTTCGTCCTGTCGTGCCACCACTTCAGGGTTTCCTCCGTCTCCGAGGACACCGTGACCATCTTGTGTGGGGACTCCCGCGGGGTCTAAAATTCTTTTAGGTTCCACTGAACCGCTCTTAGTTTGAGTCTCCCCCCGGGGGACCAGCTTCTCAAACGACACCAGGTGAAAAACATCCCTTATTTGTCCATTTTAGTGTCTTACGTTCAGATAGGTACGAGTACAACTTGGTGTCTTTCATGTCTACACCACCCATGACATGATTGTAGTCATCAACAATATGTGGAACAATTTTGTCAGGTTTGCCTGTTCCATTTACAGTTTTATAGTCTGCTTTTGAGGAAGTAAATAAAAGAACAGGTGTTTTCTTGCCTTCCTTGTAAGTCACACATAACAAAGGACCCTTTCTACGCTCTGAAACCTCTTTGTTTTTCAATTTTTTCTTTATAGCATCCATAGGCAATCCTTTACGGTTAGTGCGAACTGTTCCAGTTGCTGTTGTGACATTTTTCCTAAGATCTTGAAATAGCTTAGGTGAAGGAAAGTAATTATCAAGACCTAGGTGATGACCACGATGAAATAACCCTGCTTTCTCAAGAAGCCTCATAACAAGGTCATATGTGGCCCCATTATCACTTACTTGCATACCAGCTGTTCCCCTATATATTACAAAAGCATAAGTATAGCTAGTTCTTGCTTCACATAAACACCAAACCTTTATCCCAAACCTAGCATGATGCTTGTTTGGCATATACTGTCGCAAATGAGGGGTCTTACCTCTAAAGCCAATAATACTTTCACCAATGGATATTTTGCGTTCAAGGTAATAATGACTTTTGAAAGTTCTCTGGAAGTGATCAATAACTGGTTGTATTTTATACAATTTATATGTTGGGTGATCTGGTGGTGGCATTTTTGAATTGTCTGCAAAATGCAGAAACTTGAGTAAAACTTAAAACCTCTCTCTGTTGAAGTGGTTAGAGAACCACGGTGTTGCCTGGCTTGGATTTGTACAATCCCAGTAAGACGTCAGGGATGGTTTCTTGATAAGCCCCATATTCAAAATAAAAAGCAAACATTTCAAACATTTCATTCACAAATGTTTGACCTTGTTTGATACATAAGTTGACCATAGACCTTTTCTTTTGTTGAAGATACTCAGTATGGGACTGGATCCACTGACTTGCATACAGATTAGTTTCATCAACAATTTTCTGGACAAAACTATCTGTAATAAAGAGCTTCAGGTATTCTATTGGTTGGGCATCGTGTTTTGGGGGATGCATTGGTCCACAATGGCCTGTGAATCTTACAGGAGGTGATCCAACTTCAATGTCTAATACCCTCATCCAGTCTCCTTCATCACTTCTATCACTATCGGGATTATCATCACTTTCATCAACTGATACATCATCATTCTCACTTTCATCATCAGTAGAACTATCTTCCTCACTAGTATCACAGCCATCATAATTGCTATCATCATCATCAGTCTCTGACTGGATAAAACTCCTATCATTCTCATCATCCATAATAATCAGTTGTGATAATCTGGAAAGGTGCCCTTATGAAAAGTACTATTATATATATATGTAATGTATGTAAAATTACATATTTAAATCCATGACCTAAGAGGTCAATATGGAAGTTAGGAGCGAGTGTGAGAAATGCCATAGTCAGTCCTAACCAGGATGCGAAACTCAAGACACTGCTATTCAAATGCAATGTAACATTTTTCATGAAGAGTAAACACAACCAAGCCGTGAGAAAGAGTTGTCTCTTGAACGGATGTAAGTACCTTCCGGTATTAATGTCGTGTTTACAATAAATCATTAAGTGCTGAAATAACTAATTAGACTTTCACATCAATATGGATATTTTAGTCACTTTCTGGTCAAGATGTCATACGGAACGGTCATCCGACCAAACCATCTATACTCCTGTGATGGAGATGTTAATAACTGTTTTTAAAGAAATAAACTGTTTTAAAGTTAACTTACTTAAACTTATTCAGAAGAAGAAGTAACTTACTAAGTCTAACATTACACCACATTGAAGAGACATTTGACTAGAAACCTAATGTGTGTATATAACAGTACCACGCTAACATATATATATATATATATATGTATATATATATATATATATATATATATATATATATATATATATATATATACATATATATATATATATATATATGTGTGTGTACACACACAAAATTGAAACAGGCAACACCAAAGACCATCTGAGAAAACCGTAAGGGTTTTATTGTAGTGTGTTACAGAGCAATATAACCTAGGAAAACAACTACTTTTTCTTATAGAAAAAATTACGCTCTCTTCTAAAATGACACTCGTTCCCGTCGCAAATGGAGTTTCAGAAATATACATACATTTTTGGGCTCAAGCTATGTCGTCCTGATGGAAGGTTCCTTCAGTAGCTTCCTAGGGTATATTTAACTACAGTGGATATTCCCAGAGAATTAAACTAAAAGTTATCACAGAATTCTAACTTCTGGTGCGAGTACCCTAAAGGTTTCCCTCTAGGATATCGTATATCAGCAAGGGACGCATGTATTAACACGCCACATAGCTATCTGCACCCCATATAGAGTTAACGCTTCGATATGGGAAGGAGGCTGAGTAACTGATGAGCCGTTCCATAGTTACTCTCATTCGTGGCTACTTTTGGTACTTGAGACGTAAACAAACGGGCGCCATTGTTAAATGACGTCACGTCCGTCTTCATCCTTTCGTCTGTAGCTCCAACGCTGTCGGATTTTTCCCAAGTGCTTTCTTTATCTGCTTACATTTGCCGTTATGTCTCAGCCTTCGGCCTCGCCTTCTTCTGGAAAGTTGAGTACCAGGTCCTAGTATTGTTTAAATAAGCTCCGGCCGTAAAGTAACTTCTACTTTTCGTAAAATATTGTGTTTTGTGGCGGAGCTGTGCCGATACCGGACGCGCCATTACGGCGCCGCTGTTCTTGTCGCATGCTTTATTTAGTTAGCCAGAACAGCCTTCTCCGGTCCTTTAACTAATTAATATTATTAGTTATTTAGTCTTCATAGCTAGGAAGTTATTATATCGTGTATTAGCGCTCGTTAGACAACGGTCGTTGACCGACCCCATACTAGATCGCTAGCCTAGCCCCTAGGGTTGACAGCCTAGTGCTCACATTAATGCATGATATACAAGTGTTCCTAAGTTGAGTTATGAAGATTTAGGCATTTTTAAACATACTAGTTACTGTGATGTAAGTGTTTTCGCCTTCGGGGACCATACAAGGGACTGTGTTGGTTCGTGTACCAACCCCCTCCTAACCTAATGTAGGAACCCTTGTATGCTTCCTATTCCCCTTACCTACGAGTAATTCCCTCTGGGTAACCTTGCTTCTCCCTTATTCTATAATGGGGAGAATCTTGATTTCACCCAGATTATTTATCGCTTCTCAGCCTACCCTAAGGGAATGAACCCCCCTTAGGGTCGTGCTTGAGACCTCCCCAGTTGGTCTTGGTTGGGTTACTCCTTCCTCTCTGCAACTAGCGATGTGTCTTTCCAGGCCTTCCTAGCCTAGGAGATGGTCCTCCTAATCTAGGTTAGGCTCTGGGGGGAGATTCTGCCTTATTATAGTTTAGGACAGTGCTGTACCTGATCTGTGCTACCTATCCTAGGTTAGGGAGTGTTCTCCCTTGCCTTGGTGGCCTCTCTCATACAGAGTCTACCCACTTTAAGAAAGACCCTTACTCCCCTCCCCACTCTATCCCTTTGGTGTAGGCCTGCCTACACACCCCTGTCCTCGGTCCTACAACTCCTCCCTTGGGTGGAGTGGTAGGGCTAGCCTTGTTCTTCTGCTGAGCTGGCCGCTCAGGTACACTTACCCTTCATAGCGTTCTATAAGGGTGGTTGCCGGCGACAGTCCTTCCGGCGGCGATCCTGCCGGCGGAGGATTCCCCCTCTTTGAGTGCTCTCTATCCCTCCCTTGGGTTACCTCAGGCTCCCGGCCGTCTGCCGGACCACTGCCGCCGGATGATAGGAATACCTACTCCTATCATGAGTGCACTCCCTCCGGACGGATGCCGGCGTGGTATTGGATATTACCCCTCCCTTCCCTCCTTACCTTTCTCTCTCTCTATTATGGTGCCGGTCCCTTGCCGCCTCTACTGCCGGCGACAGCCGCCACTACCTCAGGTGACCTCTATTCATAAGATACCTCCCCTCTAGGACGTCAGCTTACCGCCTGCCGCCTTCCGTCGACGTCCCACCCCTTATATTTCCCCTGGTTTACCTAGCGACAGCCGGCCGACTGCCGGAGACTGCCGCCAACCCCCCCCCCCCCTACCTGCCGGCATTGATTGCCGCCATTCTAGGTATCTGCCCTATATATATATATATATATATATATATATATATATATATATATATATATATATATATATATACATATATATATATCTTATGAATTGAACTAAGGTTCACCATGCCGTCAGCCGCCCCTGCCGGCGATCCGCCGCTGTGCCGGCGGTCGCCACTGTCGTGTTGTCCATCTCGGTTGCTCAGTGTGTCCTCCTTGATGTTTACACCCAGCAGGACCGGTCTACGGCGTGCCGTCGGTCTGCCGGAGTCCCCTAATAAGGCGCTAAGGGACATGCACCCCTTCCTCGGCTGCCGGCACCATGCCGGCAGTCAATCTGATGCAGCCAGATAGCCTGGCCACATCCATATAGGTATTGTTATACCAGCTAATATAGTCGCTATGCTGTATGGTTGCACATTACAACATTTCCAGTATACTCTGTGCATCTCAGTGCAGTCGCTTGCCGGAACCTACATATGACTAAGGGGTTTATCCTATTTTCCCCTCTCCCTCACTAGGCTCAGAGCAGTCTCAGATCATTTTACACTCTGCGGACAATTCCTCTATTAAGGAGGCCTAGCTTGGCTCATCCATACGGATTTTCCCTCCTTTGGAACCCTCGGGTCCTAAGGAATTGTCAAAGGATAAGGTTACGGTAATCGGCTGGGCGGGATTCACAAGCATGTGTCTATCTACCTCCTTCCTGCTCATCTATCTTGAGCATATTATTAATATGCTATTTATAGATAAAGTTATTCTTAAGTCTAGAGTAATGTAAGTCATTCTTATGCCTTCCATGTACTCATGAACTCTTTCTTTTACAGGAGGAGTATATGAAGTGTGAGAGCAACTTCTGTGGAGTTAAACGGCCGGACTTCTACGGGCACAAGGCGTGCCAGACCCACGCCCCCTGCGCCGCCAAGAGAGGCGACCTTAAATACTGGGATCCACAGAACTGTTCAGTCTGCAAGAGTCTCCTCGATGAAGCATTCAATAATCCTCCTACCTCGGAGGTAAGGGACACTGCTAGAGAGAAGCTGCGCAAATGGGTGCGAGGCTTCCAAAAGAACGCCTCTGGACCTTATCTTCCAAATGAAGATATGAGGGCCTTGCTTTTCCCGAAAGCATCCAAGGACTCGGTGATCCCTCAAGAACAGATTCCCACCATCCAACTGGTGGTCGAACCTGACATCGTCATGGCTCAGTCAATGCGTACATGCCATATCGATTCCGACGACGTGGAACGTATGTCGGAGGTGTCAGAAGGTACGGAGAAGACCCTCATGGGCGAAGAGCTTGACTATGAGGAAGATCAGGTGGAATATCCTGATTCGGAGAACGAGGTCACTCCAGCTCCCCCAGTAGACCCAGTGACATCCGAGGAACCTGTTCCTTCGACTTTCGCCACCCCGGATCCACTTCCATCGGCCACTCAAGAGGTCTTCAGGATGCTAGAAGCCCTCATGGACAAGAAGCTGAGAGAGACTCGGGAACAATTCCGGACAACTCTCGTCGGCTTCAAACAACCGAAAAAGATTTCGGTTAAGGACCTCCCCCACTGCTCGGAAGCTAACCCTTGGTGATACGCCGAGCACATGCCAATCACAACTGGCAAAATCTTTATTAGTGAAAGGGTCGGCTCTATTCTTCTGGAAGAAGTGGAGTTCTTCCCGAACTTCGAGGCTTATCCGGACTGTTACGTCCGACTCAGGTCCGAACCAGCCTCAAAAGAAGAGACCGAACCTAAGGAGGTGATAGTGTTCGATATCGCAAAGGCCCAAGCTATGCTGGCTCACGCAGTGAAGAGTCAGGGTTTCACCAACTCCAAGATGCCAGCACTGAGCAAAAAGCATCCAACCTTTGTTGCTCCAGCTACTGCGACCTTCCCCTTCGTTGAAAAGGCCTTCCAAGCGGTCATGAAGGCTGTGGAGGAAGGGAAACCTTGCCCTGCACTGGAGGAGTGCAGACCCTTCTCCCTCACTCTTCCCCCCAATGATAGGTACTGGAAAGACATCCAGCTTACTTTTACGGTCGGGAAACTAGAACCTGATGTGGCCGGTCGTCAGTTCAACGAGGACCTCCCACGACTGAACGATCATCTCCTTTGTAGGGAACAGGATACCAAGGAGAGACTCGCTGCTTCGCTGTCACATCAGGTACAGCTAGAACTCATGGCCGGGGACACCAGAGTCCCGGACTTTTACATGGTCCTTGCAAAGTCACACCTGGCGACTGTGACCAAGGATTTGTACAGCTTCGCTAGGGCTCGTAGAGCCTGTAGAGAATTTGTGTTTGCCAATGCAACGGTGAAACACGAACCCCGGAGACTGATTTCCTCCAACATCTGGGGCAAACATCTCTTCCCATCCGCCTTGGTGAAAGAGATAGTATACAAAGCCGCCACAGAGAATCGGAACCTTCTCCACAAGTGGGGCATGTCCCGAAAGAGGAAGTCCTCTCAGGACGATGGCCCTCAGCCTAAGAGGAAATCCTCGAAGCCTAGGCCCCAGCAACGTCAACAAAGACGTCAGTTTCCGGGTCCCGCTACTCCCCAAGTGGCTGCACAGCCACAGCAGACCTTCCAACTGGTCCCCCAACCGGTGGTGTCGCAAGTCACCGGTTTTCACCCCTGCCTATGAGCAGCATTCCACTACCTTTCGTCCCAGAGGTAGAGGCTCAGGCAGAGGCTCCGGCAGAGATTATTCTCGCCGTCCCTCCAACGGCAGAGGAGGAAGGGGAGCTAGCAACCGAGGTGGCAAACCCTTGGGATACCAGAAGCAATGAAGTGCTTCTGGTGGGAGGAAGACTCCGCCAATTCCAGGATCGTTGGACCTTCGATCCTTGGGCACACAGCATCGTCAAGAAAGGACTGGGCTGGAGCTGGACTCAACCACCCCCATCCTTCCAGCAATTCTTTCAACAGTCAACCCCCCCTGGAAGAATATGTCCTGGAGCTCTTGAACAAGAAGGTGATCAAGAGGGTAAAGTCAACCAGGTTCCAAGGGAGACTCTTTTGTGTTCCCAAGAAAGACTAAACTCAGTCATTCTAGACTTGTCCCCTCTCAACAAGTTCATTGCGAACAACAAATTCAAGATGCTGACTCTGCAATAAATAAGGACCCTTCTGCCTCACAGGGCCTACACGGTCTCCATAGACCTGGCGGATGCCTATTGGCACATTCCAATGAATCACTACGCTTCCTCCTACCTAGGATTTCGACTCCAAAGGAAAAGTTACGCCTTCAGGGCCATGCCCTTCGGGCTCAACGTGGCTCCACGAATCTTCACCAAGCTGGCAGACGCAATCGTCCAACAGCTACGTCTTCAGGGTGTCCAAGTGATGGCCTACCTAGACGACTGGCTAGTCTGGTCACATCGCCCGAAGATTGTCTGAGAGCCTGCAACAAAGTCACCCATTTCCTGGAGCATCTGGGTTTCAAGATAAACGCAGAGAAATCTCGCCTCACTCCAGCTCGGAAGTTCCAATGGTTGGGAATCCATTGGGATCTTCAGTCACACCGCCTTTCCATTCCACCAAAGAAAAGGAAGGAAATAGCAGGGTCTGTCAGAAGGCTTCTAAAATCCAAACGGATCTCAAGACGCCAACAGGAACAAGTTCTCGGCTCTCTACAGTTCGCCTCAGTGACAAACCCAGTGCTTCGCGCACAGCTAAAGGATGCCGCGGGAGTCTGGAGACGATTCGCATCCATCGCTCGAAGAGACCTCAAGAGACGGCTTCCAAACAGACTTCGCTCACTTCTAAAGCCGTGGTCGGAAGCAAAGGCCCTGAAAAGGTCCATCCCTCTTCAACACCCGCCTCCATCGATCAACATCCACACGGACACTTCACTGGAGGGTTGGGGAGGTCCCTCCCACCAACAGCAGGTTCAAGGAACATGGTCTCCCCTATTCAAGACGTTTCACATCAACATCTTGGAGGCCATGGCAGTTCTTCTCACCCTGAAGAAACTCTCCCTGCCACCCTCGATCCACATCCGTCGGACTCTGGACAACTCGGTGGTAGTCAGATGTCTCAATCGTCAGGGCTCGAGATCGCCCCAGATAAATCAGGTGCTTCTACCTATCTTCTGTTTGGCAGACAGGAAGAAATGGCACCTGTCTGCCGTTCACCTATAAGGATTCCGCAACGTGACAGCGGACGCTCTATCAAGGACAAGCCCAATAGAGTAAGAATGGTCTCTAGACGCAAGATCTTTCTCCTTCATCTCTTGCCAAGTCCCGGAACTTCAGATCGATCTCTTCGCGACGAGCGACAACAATCAACTTCCTCGATATGTGGCCCCGTCCGAGGACCTCAAGGCAGAAGCGGTGGACGCCATGTCCCTGGATTGGAACAGATGGTCCAAGATCTACCTGTTCCCTCCTCCCAACCTTCTGCTGAAAGTCCTATCCAAACTGAGAACCTTCAAAGGGACAGCGGCCCTAGTGGCTCCCAAGTGGCCCCGGAGCAATTGGTATCCCCTGGTCCTGCAGCTGCAACCCACGGTGATCCCCCTACCGGGCCCAGTCCTCTCTTAACAAGTACAGAAGTCGACTGTCTTCGCTTCATCACTGAAAGTCAGGGACCTTCATCTCATGATTTTCTCTCCTTAGCCGTAAAGAAAAGGTTTGGGATCTCGAAGAAAAGCTTAGATTTCCTCGAGGAGTACAAGACAGAGTCTACCAGAAGGCAGTACGAATCTTCCTGGAAAAAGTGGGTTTCCTTCGTCAAGGCAAAAAATCCTACGGAAATCACCATTGATTTTTGCATGTCCTTCTTCATTCCCCTTCATGGACAAGGCTTAGCGGCCAACACGATTTCCACTTGTAAATCGGCCTTGACTAGACCACTCCTATACGCCTTCCAGATTAATCTGTCCAGTGACATCTTCAATAAAATGCCCACCACCTCCACCAAAACCTATCTCCTGGTCCCTGGACAAGGTGCTCCATTTTGCTTCTAGCCTGGACAACGATTCGTGCCCTCTGAAAGACCTGACTCAAAAAGTTATCTTCCTTTTTGCTCTCGCCTCGGGAGCCCGAGTCAGTGAAATAGTGGCATTATCAAGAGAAGAGGGTCATATACTGTTCACCGATACGGGAGATCTTACCCTCTTCCCCGATCCATCGTTTCTCGCCAAGAATGAATTGCCCACCAAGAGATGGGGCCCCTGGAGAATCTGCCCCCTGAAGGAAGATGTCTCTCTATGCCCAGTGGAGAGTCTTAAGGTCTATCTTCGAAGAACTTCAGACTTCGGTGGAGGATAACTCTTCAAAGGAGAAACCTCGGGTAGCAACCTTTCACTGAAACAACTAAGAGCGAAAATCCCCTACTTCATTCGCAGAGCGGATCCTGATAGTACACCCGCAGATCACGATCCTAGGAAAGTCGCCTCTTCTCTGAATTTTTTCCAGAGTATGGATCTCGAAAGCCTCAAGAGTTTTACAGGCTGGAAATCATCGCGCGTGTTCTTCAAGCACTACGCAAAAGAGGTGCACGAAGTGAAACATTTCGTGGTAGCTGCAGGTAGTGTAATGAAACCTGCTGCTTAAATCTGCATAGAACAGTAAGTTATTAGGGACTCTAACACTACGGGTGCCTGTGTTGACCCTATCATGATACATGGTGATTTAATGGACACTTAGTGTTTCTAATGCTGTAGACTGTTCTTCATCAAGGTGAAATGTCATAGAAATTTTACACGCGTGCCACATGCTCTCGAGCATGGAGTGTTTTTTGGACTATAAAAAGACTGGCTTTCCCCTGGGAACTTGTGTTTCTGAAAAGCAATATTTTCTTTTCAGACTCAAGATCACCGTCTTTCATTTTCTATGTACATTATTCATTATTGTAAATAAATTCTATAATCATTATTGTAGTTACTTCTATAATGACTTGCAATCTTAGAAATAAAATGTCTACTTTATTTACCATGTGTGTCTCCTTTTGTTCCTATTCTTTATTAAGAAATATACGATTGTTATAGTTTCATTTACCCCTTTCCTATCTGATCATAAGAATAATATAAGTATTTATATCATATACTCACCTATGTCCTGATAATATTCCTACTCGAATATTAACCTTTGATCTGTCTCCGAGACCAGCATGACCTCTCCACCAGGTGAGTAGTTCTTCACCAATCACTTCGAGATATTCATCTTGTCCACCAGGACTTCCCTGCCAGGGGAGCAGGAAACCAGTTCATCGTAGAATCTCTGGTAAGGACAATTACTAAAAATTGTCATAGTCTTTACGGTCTCCAGATCATAGGAATATTGCTCGAAGCCCTAGGCACTTGGATTAAAGGAAAAAATCCACGATACATTAATTCTCTGGTACACTTCCATCAGGACGACATGGCTTAAGCCCAAAAAACGGATTTTGAGCGAAGCGAAAAATCTATTTTTGGGGGAGATAGCCATGTCGTCCTGATGGACCCTCCCGTCTATTCTAGTTCAGCCTTTCAGGCCCCTCCCTGACCTACTGTATCGCGGAGATTGGTAGGAGCTGGGCTCAGGATGAAGACGGACGTGACGTCATTTAACAATGGCGCCCGTTTTTTACGTCTCGAGTACCAAAAGTAGCCACGAATGAGAGTAACTTTGGAACGGCTCCTCAGTTACTCAGCCTCCTTCCCATATCGAAGCGTTAACTCTATATGGGGTGCAGATAGCTATGTGGCGTGTTAATACATGCGTCCCCTGCTGATACAGTATACGATATCCTAGAGGGAAACCTTTAGGGTACTCGCACCAGAAGTTAGAATTCTGTGATAACATTTAGTTTAATTCTCTGGGAATATCCACTGTAGTTAAATATACCCTAGGAAGCTACTGAAGGAAACTTTAATCAGGACGACATGGCTATCTCACCCAAAAATAGACGTTCTATATACTACGATAATGGGGGACCCCCAGTGGGAACTCAGGGTTTTGGGTGGGGAAAACATACTGGGGAAACAATATATAATCGTAAAACAAACCTTTTCTTCTCTATACATTACTTTCTTGAATGTATTATAATCGGAGGAAAATACAAAACAGTATATCTGGATAAACTTTGGAGGCCCCGTTGCAAAGATTATTTCATGAAAAAATACAGTAACTAGTGCTGCCAACGTCAGATGTAGATCAAATGTTAGCATTCCATGCTAACATTAGCATCCGTACATACATACATTCGTGCATACCAGTTTTCGACCTGCGCAAAAGCTTTTCCCCCTCCAATTACTAGTTTTATTATCGTATTCCTTTTAAAATTATCTCATTTTATATTCCCATTCAATATTATTTATCATACATTCCATTTTATCTTCCTATTTTGGGTTTATTTCTTTTGTTATTTCCATTTCACTCCCCGGTTTCACATAAATACATGCTCTAGACTAGTTCCCTATCCAATCATTTATGTTTACCCTCTAGACTCCGTTGTTTTTCCCTTAACCAATCACGAACCGATACGTAATCAAAGTTTACACAAGGGGGTTGTCAACTGATATTTCCCTACCCCCCTTCCGTTATCTCTTTGAGTGGTCTGTTCATACCCCTCCCACCAAATCCTTTTCCTTTGAAACCTAGGCCATAGTAGGGTGTCCGTCATTTCAAGTGAGATTTATTTTTTCGTATTTTTCGTATTTTTCGATGGAGTAAGATATAGAAACTTGTAACGGCTGCAGTATTCCGTACCTAAAAGCAATTGCTAAATTCCATGGTGATTTTTATGATTCTTCAACCAATGTTGATAATTTCCTGATAGCACACAACGTAATTCCTCATCGCTTACAGTGCCCCAAGTGCCGTTCCCTCCTATCTTATAGGAAAGACATTCACGTGTTTTATTGTAATACCGAAACCAGCATACCTAAAACCAAGAAGAAACGTCGTTGTGGTTATACCGTTACTTCTTAAAAAGGTAAATTTTTGGGAAAAAGTTGTCTACCCCTATGGTAGATAATAATATTTGCAAACCAATTTTTACATAAACATTGGCCCCACAAACCATCCTCATCCTAGTCATAGGAGTTAAGCTGTCAGTCTCACCCTCCCGTGACCTGCAAGTTTCGACGTCTTTTTCATAAAGGTAAGTCATTCCTCAATAGTCATTATATGTTTTGTGACTGGGGAACTCCTAGGTTAGGTTAGGTTAGGTGGGTTTGTTAGGTTCTCTGCCCTTTTTGTACTTTTTATATATTGTGTAAAAGTTATATGGAAAAATTATTTGAAATACGTATGGAAATATCTAACATTGCTATCGTTAGCAATGTCACCGTACCGTTGGTAAATCTGTGTATCATTCGTAACATGGAGAATTTTACCGTTTTCAGTAAATACCTGAGGTTTGTGACCTGTCATACTACTAGGTTAGGTTAGGTGGGTTTGTTAGGTTCTGTGCCCTTTTTGTACTTTTTATATATTGAGTAAAACTTATATGGACAAATTATTTAAAATACGTATGGAAATATTTAGTAATGTCATCGTGCCGTTGGTAACTCTGTGTACCATTCGTCAACGTTGGTAACACTGTGTGTCATTGATAACGTTGCTAATTTTAGCGTTCGCAGTAGAGTGAGCCCTTGCTACTTCGCGGTTCGACCATCGCGGATTCACCACTTCGCGGGTTTTTTTCATAACCCATATCTATAAACATATTGCGGATTTTCCGCAAAATTTCGAAAATACCGCGATATCTGAATACCCCAAATACGATATTTTGTTACCTGTAATTCCATTAATACTGTAATTAGTAATATCTGCTCTTACTGATTGTTCATTGCATTACATATAACATATAATTCAGTACAGAAAGAAATAAAACACAAAAAGAGAATGTGATCATATGATAATTCAGTACTGAATACAGTACGAATACAGTACGTAGTAACATTAAATCGAACATGAAACGCAAATCAGATGCAGTCATACCATATTAGAATGGTGTAAGGCTGCTGATGGCTACTACTGTACTACAAATGTAATGGATGTGCATCTTTTCCATGAATCTTTTGTATGTATACGTACGTAGTACTGCATCCAATAATATTCTTTGTTGCAAAAATCACATCTCGAATAACCGTATGAGAGAGAGAGAGAGAGAGAGAGAGAGAGAGAGAGAGAGAGAGAGAGAGAGAGAGAGAGAGAGAGAGACATCCTACAACAAAACAAGCGTAAAATAGCGTACGTAAAGCTGTATTATTATTATTATTATTATTATTATTGTTGTTTTTGTTACTAAAATTATTATTATTATTATTATTATTATTATTATTATCATTATTTATTATTTATTATTATTATTATTATTATTATTATTATTACTATTATTATTACTGTATACGAAGGGTACCTTGTACTTTGAATTGATAACCTACATAGCATATAAGACGGATTGTGATTGGTTCAAGCGCTGATAGATGACGAATCAGAACCCAAGTTTTGTAATCTAGCCTGTGATTGGTGTTTTGCCCGCATCTCCAACTTCCAGCATCTTTTCGCGGTCACTCTCTCTCCCGCCGTATCGCTGTGTAGACATTGTTAAGTTATTGTGAACTTTAATCTGTGCTGTGCGTGACTGTTTTAAGTTGAACTTTCTGTTAAACCCTACTGTACAATGCCTCCCAAGCGTTCTGCTTCTACTAAGGCTGGTAGTGAACCTAAACGCCACCGAAGGATGATGACGATTGCTGAGAAGGTGACACTTCTCGATATGTTAAAAGACGGCAGAAGTTACGCGGCCGCAGCCCGCCATTTTGGAGTCAACGAATCCACCGTTCGCTATATCAAGAAGGACGAGGCGAACATTAGAAAGACGGCTACCATCACCTTTAGCAGATCAGCGAAGCGAGTCGTTACCACGCGTAATAAAACGATCGTACGCATGGAAGGTGCTTTAGCAGTGTGGATTGCAGACTGCCGGAAGAAGAACATAGCCTTGGATACGAACACCATCCGAACCAAGGCTTTGAGCTTGTATGAGAATTTTGCGGCAAAGGAACCTCAAGATGACGATGGCGACCATGCTGAAGAAGATGATGATGTCGATGAACCTCAACCAGGGACATCCACTGATTCCTGGCGTCAGAAATGTTTTTCCGCCAGCAAAGGATGGTTCGCAAAGTTTCAGAAACGCTTCGCCCTGAAAAGTGTTTCCCTGCATGGCGAGGCTGCTTCCGCTGACACTGAAGAAACTTACGTGAACGAGACGTTCAAGAATATTATCGCCGAAGGTGGATACAAGCCGGAACAAGTGTTTAATATGGATGAGACCGGCTTGTTTTGGAAGAGAATGCCGTTGCGAACTTTCCTGTTCAAAGAAGAAGCCAAAGCCTCTGGCTTTAAAGCATTCAAGGATCGCGTTACCCTCGTGATGTGTGGCAATGCTGCTGGATTTTTGCTAAAGCCGGGGCTTATTTACAAGTCGAAAAATCCTTGCGCTTTGAAAAATAAGAATAAGAATCTCCTTCCCGTGTACTGGATGCATAATCTAAAAGCATGGATAACGAAGATGCTGACCTCCAACTGGTTCTACCAGTGTTTCATCCCGCAAGTCAGTCAATATCTCTTAGAGAAGGGCTTGCCATTCAAGATCCTTCTCCTTATGGATAACGCTGGTGGACACGCAACTGACCTGTCGCGTGAGGGCATTCAGGTTGAGTTCCTGCCACCCAACACCACGTCATTAATTCAACCGATGGACCAGGGGGTTATCAGGGCGTTCAAGGAACCCTACACGAAGAAAACCTTGGCGGACCTCGTTGCGTGTGTGGATGCTGCCCAAGATGATAAGGATGAAGATTTTAACTTGAAGGCGTACTGGCGGCAGTACACCATAGCCACGTGCCTGTAGAACATTCAGAAGGCACTGCAGGAAATGAAACCTGCAACCGTTAATGCGAGCTGGAAAAAGTTGTGGCCCCAGATTGTTTACGATGACGAGGGATTTACTCCGTCTGAAATCCAACACTCTGCAATACGCAAATCTGTGCAGTTGGCTGCGATAATTGGAGGTGACGGGTTTGGCAACATGACGACTAAAGACGTCGACGAGTTGTTGGACTGCCATTCCCAGCCGCTAACTGACGCAGACCTAGAAGACCTCACGAAATCGGCCAGTGAAGAAGAGAGTGAAGAAGAGAGTGAAGAAGAGAGCGAAGCACAGGAAGAGACCCAAGAAAATGTCGAAGAAACGGGCTTAACATTAGAACGGCTTGCCAAGGTCTGCAACCATATAAAGGAGGTGAAAGAAATGTTGCAAGAGTGGGACAAGAATATGGTTCGTTCTATGCAATTCTGCAACAAAATCGATGAAGATATGACTCCCTACAGGATGCTCTTAGAGCGAAAAAAGAAGCAGCGGCAGCAACTTCCGATCACAATGTTCTTCCAGCCTCGCAAAAAAGAGCCAGTTCCTCCTGCTAGTACGCCTTCGGAAGAAATTGAAGAAGTTTCCCAGGAAGAAGTTGAAGAGGTGTCCCAGGAAAAGACACCTCCGTCTGAAGAGACGTAAAATACTATCATTAGCTGCACAGTAGAAGACATCATCAGCTTCATCATCATCATTTCTACTGTACAACAAATTCATAGCCATCATCATTCAAGTTTTTCTTCAACTTCTTTCGTGGTGAGTACAGTAACAAACTTTATTTTTTACTTTAATATTCTAACAATTTTAGTTTAGTATGCATTAAGTTAAAGGGAAGGTTTTAAAAGTCTGAAGAGTATACATGTTGTAACCTATCATATTTTTTTTGTTTAAAATTTACATTTACGTACGTAAAAAAATCTCTCTCTCTCTCTCTCTCTCTCTCTCTCTCTCTCTCTCTCTCTCTCTCTCTCTCTCTCTCTCTCTCTCGTAAATTGTTTTCCTGCTTTACTACGTAGGTACTATATGATTTTATATAGATACGGTAAATAATATTTGTAATAATATATTTTCTAGAAACTTTTACTGTAATATCATTAATTATCACTTTCATCATGCGCGTTAAATGCCTTCTTTGTTTACTGAGCATGGTTGTTTACTGAGCGTACTTTATGACGCCGTCGTTTCAGGCGGCGTCATTAAGAAAAACATTTCATTTGGAAGTCTTAAGAAAAATTAAGTAAAACATTGGTAATAACAAAATCAACATACTGTATAATCAATATAATCGATGCAAAAACTAACCTATACACAGATGTGTACACTAAATGCGTTTGTTTCTTCATTATGATCACAGATAAACGTAAACAAAACATTGGTTGCCACTTTTTATCGTGCTTTTTGGCGTGTTTAGGAAACACATGATATAAAATCGCCTTTAATATTTGTGCCTGTTTTTAGTTTAGGGTACTGTAGTACATGCATTAAGTGTTCTGTACATTAAAGGGTAGTTTGTTAACAGTACTACGTACAAGGGAAGGTTTTAAAAGTCTGAATATAAATGTTAAATAAATAGGTAAATATGGTGTCACTACTTCGCGGATTTTCACCTATCGCGGTCGGGTCTGGAACCTATCTACTATGATAAACGAGGGTTCACTGTACATTTGTAAGGGAAGTGACACCGTTGAACAAGTGCTTATATTTAAATATTTTAACACAACATATATGACAACAGTAATTATATTTAACCATTTTAACAGAAAATATATGTTTTCCTGTAGGAAATAACGTTATTTAACCGGTTTTCACCTTCATTTCATCCGTAATAACAGCAACCAATTCGTCAACATAAGGTTAGCCGAATTGGTTGATTTGTTTGTTTGCGGTTGAAATGAAGGACAAATTCGGTTAAATCACGTTAGTTACTATCGGAAAACATATATTTTCTGTTCGAAATCACACCCTGTAATACAATACAAATTTACCCTATATCCTACAATAATGGGGGACCCCCAGTGGGAACTCGGGGTTTTGGGTGGGGAAAACTTACTGGGGAAAAGATATATAATCTTAAAACAAGCCTTTTCTTCTCCATACATTATCTTCTTGAATATACTATAATCGGAGGAAAATACAAAACAGTATATCTGGATAAACTTTGGAGACGCCGTTGCAAAGATTATTTCATGAAAAAATACAGTAACCAGTCCTGCCAACGTCTGATGTAGATCAAATATTAGCATTCCATGCTAACAATAGCACCCATACGTACATACGTGCATACCAGTTTTCGACCTGCGCAAAAATCCCTTCCCCTGTGCAGAAGCTTTTCCCCCTCCAATTACTCGTTTTATTATCGTATTCCTTTTAAAATTATCTCATTTTATATTCCCATTCAATATTATTCATCATACATTCCATTTTATCTTCCTATATTGGGTTTATTTCTTTTGTTATTACCTTTTCACTCCCCGGTTTCACATAAATACTTGCTCTGGACTAGTTTCCCTATCCAGTTCATTCATGTTTACCCTCTAGACTCCGTTGTTTTTCCCTTAACCAATCACGAACCGATATGTAATCAAAGTTTACACAAGGGGGTTGTCAACTGATATTTCCCTACCCCCCTTCCGTTATCTCTTTGAGTGGTCTGTTCATACCCCTTCCACCAAATCCTTTTCCTTTGAAACCTTTGTCCTAGTAAGGTGTCCATCATTTCAAGAGAGATTTATTTTTTCGTATTTTTCGATGGAGGAAGTTGTAGAAACTTGTAACGGCTGCAGTATTCCGTACCTAAAAGCAATTGCTAAATTCCATGGTGATTTTTATGGTTCTTCAACCAATGTTGATAATTTCCTGATAGCACACAACGTAATTCCTCATCGCTTACAGCGCCCCAAGTGCCGTTCCATTCTATCTTATAGGAAAGACATTCACGTGTTTTATTGTAATACCGAAACCAGCATACCTAAAACCAAGAAGAAACGTCGTTGTGGTTATACCGTTACTTATTAAAAAGGTACATTTTTGGGAAAAAGTCGTCTACCCCCATGGTGGATAATATTATTTACAGCCCACTTTTTACATAAACATTGGCCCCACAAACCATCCTCATCCTAGTCATAGGAGTTAAGCTGTCAGTCTCACCCTCCCGTGACCTGCAAGTTTCGACGTCTTTTTCATAAAGGTAAGTCATTCCTCAATAGTCATTATATGTGTTTTGTGACCGGGGAACTCCTAGGTTAGGTTAGGTGGGTTTGTTAGGTTCTGTGCCCTTTTTGTACTTTTTATATATTGTGTAAAAGTTATATGGAAAAATTATTTAAAATACGTATGGAGATATCTAACATTGCTATCGTTAACAATGTCACCGTACCATTGGTAACTCTGTGTATCATTCGTAATATGGAGAATTTTACCGTTTTCAGTAAATACCTGAGGTTTGTGACCTGTCATACTACTAGGTTAGGTTAGGTGGGTTTGTTAGGTTCGGTGCCTTTTTTGTACTTTTTATATATTGAGTAAAACTCATATGGACAAATCATTTAAAATACGTATGGAATTATCTAGCATTGCTATCGTTATTAATGTAATCGTGCCGTTGGTAACTCTGTGTACCATTCATCAACGTTGGTAACTCTGTGTACCATTCGTCAACGTTGGTAACACTGTGTGTCATTGGTAACGTTGCCAATGTTATCGTTCGCAGTACACTCGTAAGGGAAGTGACACCGTTGAACAAGTGCTTATATTTAAATATTTTAACACTAAATATATGACAACAGTAATTATATTCAACCATTTTAACAGGAAATATATGTTTTCCTGTAGGAAATAACGTGATTTAACCGGTTTTCACCTTCATTTCATCCATAATAACAGCAACCAATTCGTCAACTTAAAGTTAGCCAAATTGGTTGATCTGTTTGTTTGCGGTTGAAAGTAAGGTCAAATTCAGTTAAATCACGTTATTTTCTACAGTATAGGAAAACATATATTTTCTGTTCGAAATCACACCCTGTAATACAATACAAATTTACCCTATATCCTACGATAATGGGGAACCCCCAGTGGGAACTCGGGGTTTGGGTGGGGAAAACTTACTGGAGAAAAGATATATAATCTTAAAACAAGCCTTTTCTTCTCTATACATTACCTTCTTGAATATATTATAATCGGAGGAAAATACAAAACAGTATATCTGGATAAACTTTGGAGACGCCGTTGCAAAGATTATTTCATGAAAAAATACAGTAACCAGTCCTGCCAATGTCTGATGTAGATCAAATATTAGCATTCCATGCTAACATTAGCACCCATACGTACATACGTGCATACCAGTTTTCAACCTGCTCAAAAATCCCTCCCCCTGCGCAGAAGCTTTTCCCCCTCCAATTACTCGTTTTATTATCGTATTCCTTTTAAAATTATCTCATTTTATATTCCCATTCAATATTATTTATCATACATTCCATTTTATCTTCCTATATTGGGTTTATTTCTTTTGTTATTTCCTTTTCACTCCCAGGTTTCACATAAATACTTGCTCTGGACTAGTTTCCCTATCCAGTTCATTCATGTTTACCCTCTAGACTCCGTTGTTTTTCCCTTAACCAATCACGAACCGATACACAATCAAAGTTTACACAAGGGGGTTGTCAACTGATATTTCCCTACCCCCCTTCCTTTATCTCTTTGAGTGGTCTGTTCATACCCCTTCCACCAAATCCTTTTCCTTTGAAACCTATATCCTAGTAGGGTGTCCGTCATTTCAAGTGAGAGTTATTTTTTCGTATTTTTCGATGGAGGAAGTTATAGAAACTTGTAACGGCTGCAGTATTCCATACCTAAAAGCAATTGCTAAATTCCATGGCGATTTTTATGATTCTTCAACCAATGTTGATAATTTCCTGATGGCAAACAACGTAATTCCTCATCGCTTACAGTGCCCCAAGTGCCGTTCCCTCCTATCTTATAGGAAAGACATTCATGTGTTTTATTGTAATACCGAAACTAGCATACCTAAAACCAAGAAGAAACGTTGTTGTGGTTATACCGTTATTACTTAAAAATGATATTTTCATAATAAAATAAATTTTTGAATATACTTATCCGCTGGTTATACAAAATAGCTGAAGTCCCCTGACGCCCTGGCAGAAATTCAAATCTCGCGCTATTGTAGATACAGTAGGTGTACCAACCGCACCCTAGCGGTAGCTCAGGTGGAACAACACACCATCTCCAGTTCTTCCATTCCTCATAGCTATACCATAGGTAGTCTCTAGAGGGGAGGAGGGTGGGTGTTAAATTTATATAACCAGCGGGTAAGTATATTCAAAAATTTATTTTATTACGAAAATATAATTTTTAAATATAAAACTTACCCGCTGGTTATATAAAAGAGCTGATTGACACCCCTTGGTGGCGGGTCAGAGACAGCTACATATAGAAAATTCAATTAAGGGTTACAAACAATAAACTTAAGCGGTTCTCACCTGATAAGGAAGCTGACAGCAATGATACTCTGCCTCATTTCGTCCGCTATCCTTAAGAGATCCAGTAATCCACTCGGGCTGAAAATCTCTAGGAGCTATCAAACGGTACAACCACCTATAACATGACAAAACCTCAACCAATACCCTTGTTCTGGGTGCACTCAAGGAACAAATAGACCACCTAACCATATCAAAGATTGCGGAAGACTGACAACCAATCTCCACAAACAACCATAACAAACGAGTTCCAAGAGATAGAAAAGGGGTATTGGGAAAAAGGTAACGTAGTGGTAGATCATTCACCTACTATCGCATTTGCCGCTATAAAAGGACCCAACGTAAAAAAGTCCTCATAGCGAGTCTGAACATTTCTCAAATAATGGGATGCAAAAACAGATTTACTTCTCCAAAATGTTGTATCCATCAGACTTTGCAGAGAACGGTTCTGTTTAAAGGGCACTGAAGTCGCTACCGCTCTGACTTCATGTGTCTTCGACTTTGAGAAGCCTTTGATCCAACTCATCACACTGAGCATGAGCTTCTCGAATCAACAATCTAATGAAAAAAGACAAGGCATTCTTAGACATGGGCATCGAGGGTTTCCGAACTGCACACCACAGAGCGTCTGAGTTACCCCTCAGATTCTTCGTCCTGTCCACATAAAGCCGTAGCGCTCTAACTGGACAGAGTACCCTTTCCAATTTACCGCCAGCCAAATCAGAAAGGTTAGAAATCTCGAAGGATTTGGGCCATGGTCGAGAAGGGTTTTCATTCTTGGCCAGAAACCCCAGTTGCAAAGAACAAATGGCTTTTCCATTCCGAAAACCAATGTTCCTGCTTAAAGCGTGTACCTCACTAACTCTTTTAGCAGTGGCAAGGGTAACCAGAAAAAGTTTTCAGGGTTAAATCCTTAAATGAAACAGAGTGTAAAGGCTCAAATCTGTCACTCATGAGAAATTTAAGGACAACATCCAAATTCCAGGCAAGGGGAGCTGTTTGAATCTTCTTGGTCGTATCAAAAGACCTAAGCAAATCTTGTAGATCCTTGTTATTAGAAAGGTCTAGGTTCCTGTGCCTAAAATCCATTGCCAATATACTCCTGTAACCTTTAATAGTAGATGACGAGAAGTTATGCTTAACTTTAAGGTCCAAGAAAAAATCTGCTATTTGGGAAAGAGAGGTACTGGAAGAGGAAATCACGTTAGTCCTACACCACTCCCTGAATAAACCCCACTTGGACTGATACACCTTGATGGTTGAAGACCTCCTTGCCCTCGCAATTGCCTTGGCTGCCTTCTTCGAAAATCTTTTAGCTCTAGCGAGTTTTTCGATAGTCTGAAGGCAGTCAGACGTAGAGCTCGGAGGTTTAGATGATTTCGGGCCAAGTGAGGTTGTCTGAGAAGATCGGGTCCCATGGGAAGGCTTCTCGGGAAATCCACCATCCATTCCAGTACCTCTGGAAACCAGCTCCTTGACGGCCAGAACGGAGCTATCAGTGTCATTCTGGTCTCTTCGTGGGAAATGAACTTCTGAATCACTTTGTAAAGAATCTTGAACGGAGGGAAAGCATAAACCTCCATGTGTGACCAGTTCATCAGAAAGGCGTCTATGTGCAAAGCTTCGGGATCCAGAACCGGAGAGCAGTAACACTCCAGCCTTTTGGTCTTTGCGGTGGCAAAGAGATCCACGAGAGGTCGACCCCATAACCGCCACAGACTCTTGCAGATGTCCGGGTGCAGAATCCACTCTGTGGAGAGAACCTGACCTTCCCTGCTGAGTCTGTCTGCGCTCACATTGTTGACTCCCTGGATGAAACGAGCCAAAAGAGTCACCTTCCTTTCCTCTGCCCAAACGAGAAGCAGTCTTGCAATCTCGTACAGAGGCCAAGAGTGGGTCCCGCCTTGTTTCACAATATAGGCCAGAGCTGTCGTGCTGTCCGCATTGACTTGGACCACTTTGCCCCTGATCTGCTTTTCGAAGCCTATGAGAGCCAGATGAATAGCCAAAAGCTCCTTTTGATTGATGTGGAGAGATGTTTGCTCCACCGTCCAAGTCCCCGAAAGCTCCTTCTTCTCTAGAGTGGCTCCCCACCCCGAGTTGGAGGCGTCGGAACACAACACGAGGTCTGGGCTCTTCTGAAGTAAAGACAAGCCTTCTTTCAGTCTAGGCTCGTTGTCCCACCATTGAAGATGAGACTTGATGGAAACCGAGATGGGAATGCAATCCCTGTCGAGGTTGTCCCCTTTCTTCCAATGGCGATTGAGATGAAACTGAAGAAGACGCAAGTGCAACCGCCCCAGGGTCACGAACTTCTCTAATGATGAGAGAGTCCCCAGAAGGCTCATCCAATCTCTTACAGAGCAAAGATCTCTCTTCAGGAACGTTTGGGCTTTTAGGAGGGCTGCCTGGATTCTCACCGATGACGGAAAAGCCCGAAAACTCCGACTGTGAATCTCCATCCCCAAATAAAGAATCTCCTGGGATGGAGTCAGTTGCGATTTTTTCGAGCTCACCAGGAGGCCCAGTTCTCTGGACAGATCCAAAGTCATTTTGAGGTCCTTCAAACAGCAATTGGCTGAGGAGGCTCTTATCAGCCAATCGTCCAGAGACAGAGAGGCCCTGATTCCCCTCGAATGCAGCATGCTTGCCACATTCAGCATGATCTTGGTAAACAATAGAGGAGCCGTGCAGAGTCCGAAACAAAGAGACCTGAACTGGAAGACCTTGTTTCCGTCCATGAACCTCAGATAACGTCTGCAGCTGGGATGAATCGGAAGGTGGAAATAGGCGTCCTGAAGATCTATAGAGACCATCCAATTGTCCTTCCTCATAGCCGCCAGAACTATTTTCTGAGTCTCCATAGTGAACGTCGAATTTTGGACGTAACCATTTAGCACACTTACGTCCAGAACCAGTCTCCACTCCCCGGAACTCTTGGGTACTAGGAAAAGGCGGTTGTAAAACCCCGGAGACGTAACATCCTGCACTTCCTCTATTGCTTGCTTCTCTAATAAAAGAGACGTCTGAAGGCGCAGGGCCTGCTTCTTGGGTCCCTCTCTGTATTTGGGCGAAAGATCCACTGGATCTGTGATTAAAGGAGGATTTGCCAGGAAGGGGATCTTGTAACCGTCCTTTAACACTTGGACGGACCAGGGGTCCGCTCCATTCCTCTCCCAAGCCTCCCAGAAGTGAGTCAACCTGGCACCCACTGCTGTCTGAAGGAAAGGGCAGTCAGACTTTACCTCGGCCGTACTTGCCCCCTCTGCCTCTAGGCTTCTTTCCCTCTGGTTTGAAAGAGCCTCTTCCAGAGGACTTCCCACAAAAGGACTGAGGTCGAAAGCCAGATGATGATTCCTAGGGTTTACGAGAGGAAAACGACGATGGCAAAACTTTCCTTGTCGTATTAGTAACCAAGTCATGCGTGGCCTTCTGCGTAAGGGCAGTAGCCACCTCGCCTACCAATTCTTGCGGGAATAAGCTATTAGCCAAAGGTGAGAAAAGAAGGCCTGTTTTCTGGTAGGGAGACACTCCTGCCGAGAGAAAAGAGAACATCGTGGCCCTTTTCTTTAGGATTCCAGCCGTAAACAAGGCAGCAAGCTCGTTGGAGACATCCCTCACACCTTTGTCCAAGCAGGACATTAAAATGAACCAGTCCACTAGTGTCCGTTTCCGTCATATCTGAGCCCCTCTTACTCAGAGCCCCCAGAGCCCAGTCTAAGAAATTAAACACTTCGAAGGCCCTGAACAGACCTTTAAGCAAATGGTCGAACTCTGGAATGGACCACCAAATCTTCGTTTTCCTTAAGGCAAGACGACGAGAAGCATCTACCAAACTTGAAAAATCCCCTTGGCCAGACGAAGGAAAACTCAAGCCCAACACTTCACCAGTCTTGTACCACACACTAGATTTAGAAGCTAACCTAGCGGGAGGAAAGGCAAAGGCCGTCTTGCCAAAAGATTTCTTGGAGTCCAACCAGGAACCCATTAATTTCAAGGCCCGTTTAGAGGATCGAGAAAGAACCATCTTGGTATAAACTGGAACCTTGGTAGCTTTACCCAAGATGAACTCAGAAGGCGGAGAACGAGGGGCCACAGGAGTATACTGATCCGGGAAAATTCCAGTAAGAATCAACATGAGCTTGCGAAGATCTGCAGCATGTTGATAATGCTTCTCCTCCTCATTCTCAGAGACTTCCTCAATAGGATCATCCTCATCCGACTTTTCCTCAAGTTTGTCTTCTGGCAGTGCAGCAACTGCTGCAGCCTGAACCGAAGGAACAAAGTCTGGATGGGACTGCCTGTCAAAGCCAACATCTGCATCCACCTGCCGGGGAGAAGTAGAAGTAGATTGACACGAAACACGGACGGGTAGACGATCTTCTTCAACAAACAATTGCCTAGACAGCTTAGGATCCGACTGCTGTTGAACAGACTGACGCTTGGAATCAGAAGGTAACTGCCGAAGATCGCTGAGAGGATGCGTAGAGTCCAAATACTGTTGACGCGAACGATCAAAGTGGTCAAGATGTCGACGCTGCGAATCGATGTTTTGACGCGGCGCGTTCACAAGTTATTGACGCGGGCGATCCCGCTGACGCGTCTCGTCCACTTGTCGACGCCGATGTTCTTCCACACGACTAGAAAGAGAAAACTGGTCAACCAAAACTCTCTGACGCAACTCATCAAAATCAACCTGGCATTGGACACTATGAATGGGAGACCGCCTAAGCGATAACTCGTCAAGACCAGAGACCATCAAACGCCTGTGCGATAACTGGTCTGACACCTGACGCCCAGACATACCGCCACCACCTGGTTGATAAGAATCCATCAACGACGAGAGTTGTTCCTTCATAGACACAAGCATAGACCATTTAGGATCAACAGAACCCCCTAAAGGAATATTCGCACCAACGTCACCACGTATTTCGGGAGAAAAAAGCCAATCTGAAGGAAGAGGGGGTGCATGAATAGTAACGAAGTCTGAATCGGAAGGAATCATATCCACACGAACACGGTGATCTGGACGTTTAGCCGGAGTGCAAGCGATGGGAGAACGGAAACGTTCCGGTGAACCCCACGAACTACATCCTGGCCGCACAGGCAATTCCTGACGCTGTGAAGCATCAAGCGTCCGTTTAAGCGGTCTTGACGCGCGACGCCAGATCTCACTCCCCGACCCTTCATCGGAAGACGGAGATAACGCATGAACCTAACCTTTCCTACGATGAGGGTGAACGACCTGAGCTACGGCAACAGGAACGTTCGAGGGGACGTCTGCACGATTGATGACGCTTTTCATTCCCTTAAGCCGTTCGACATTACTTCTCCCATTGGTTCGAGAGCTCGAAAGAGGTCTTAGGCTAGGTGAACGACAAGATCGTGCAGACGCACCCTTCGCAATACTAAACACATTAGCAACACTTGTCACAATACTGAGAGTGTCACGACTTTTCGGTACACCAACATCAGACACTGAAACACTTTCCAGAGTACCGACAGGATCACGGTTTTTCAATACCTTTAACTCGGAAAAAATCGTATTTCTATCGACTGCTAAGGACTCAACTTTCTCACCAAGAGTCAAAATAGCAGTAAACATGTCTTTCATAGTAGGTTCCTGATCTACCACCACGGGAGAAGGAATAGGATTAGGAACATTAACATTAGGTAAAGCTCTATCCACAGATCGTGAAGAACTACGCCTAACTCTCTCTCTCTAGTCTCCATACATAGCGATCGTATGTAACAAAATCATCATCAGTTAAAGAAAGACACTCATCACACTCCTATCATCAAATGAACAAAATTTACCCCTACATTTCACACAAATATTATGAGGATCAATAGATCCTTTAGGAAGTCGAGTACGACAACCTTCACTAACACACCTACGCTGAGCAGGGGAGGAGTCGGCCATTTTGAATGGTAACGTGAAACACCGACGAGCAAAAAGTAAGGGAAATATCAAAAAAGATTAATCTCAAACAAAATGATTTCAAGTGAAAACAATTAACGATAGCTTAAACTCAGAAAAGAACGTTGTACATCACCAAACAACTTCCCAAGAGAGTAAAACCACGAGAGCGAACTTCTATATGTCAGCCAGCTATGACGGCAGAGAGAAGAACTGAAGATGGTGTGTTCTTCCATCTGAGGTACCGCTAGGGTGCGGTTGGTACACCTGCTGTATCTTCGATAGCGCGAGATTTGAATTTCTGCCAGGGCGTCAGGGGACTTCAGCTCTTTTATATAACCAGCGGGTAAGTTTTATATTTAAAAAGGTATATTTTTGGGAAAAAGTCGTCTACCCCTATGGTAGATAATATTATTTGCAAACCACTTTTTACATAAACATTGGCCCCAAAAACCATCTTCCTCCTAGTCATAGGAGTTAAGCCATCAGTCTCACCCTCCCGTGACCCGCAAGTTTCGACATCTTTTTCATAAAGGTAAGTCATTCCTCAATAGTCATTATATGTGTTTTGTGACTGGGGAACTCCTAGGTTAGGTTAGGTGGGTGTGTTAGGTTCTGTGCCCTTTTTGTACTTTTTATATATTGAGTAAAACTTATATGGACAAATTATTTAAAATACGTAAAGAAATACCTAGCATTGCTATCGTTAGTAATGTAATCGTTGGTAACACTGTGTTTCATTGGTAACGTTGCTAATGTTATCATTCCCAGTACATTCGTAAAATAAGTGACACCGTTGAACAAGTGCTTATATTTAAATATTTTAACACAACAAATATGGCAACAGTGATTATATTTAACCATTTTAACAGAAAATATATGTTTTCCTGTGGGAAATAACGTGATTTAACCGGTTTTCACCTTCATTTCATCCGTAATAACAGCAACCAATTCGTCAACTTAAAGTTAGCCAAATTGGTTGATCTGTTTGTTTGCGGTTGAAATGAAGGTCAAATTCGGTTAAATCACGTTATTTTCTACAGTATAGGAAAACATATATTTTCTGTTCGAAATCACACCCTGTAATATAATACAAATTTACTCTATATCCTACGATAATGGGGAACCCCCAGTGGGAACTCGGGGTTTTGGGTGGGGAAAACATACTGGGGAAACGATATATAATCGTAAAACAAGCCTTTTCTTCTCTATACATTACCTTCTTGAATATATTATAATCGGAGGAAAATACAAAACAGTATATCTGGATAAACTTTGGAGACGCCGTTGCAAAGATTATTTCATGAAAAAATACAGTAACCAGTCCTGCCAACGTCTGATGTAGATCAAATATTAGCATTCCATGCTAACATTAGCACCCATACGTACATACGTGCATACCAGTTTTCAACCTGCTCAAAAATCCCTTCCCCTGCGCAGAAGCTTTTCCCCTCCAATAACTCGTTTTATTATCGTATTCCTTTTAAAATTATCTCATTTTATATTCCCATTAAATATTATCTATCATACATTCCATTTTATCTTCCTATATTGCGTTTATTTCTTTTGTTATTTCCTTTTCACTCCCCGGTTTAACATAAGCACATGCTCTGGACTAGTTTCCCTATCCAGTTCATTCATGTTTACCCTCTAGACTCCGTTGTTTTTCCCTTAACCAATCACGAACCGATATGTAATCAAAATTTACACAAGGGGGTTGTCAACTGGTATTTCCCTACCCCCCTTCCTTTATCTCTTTGAGTGGTCTGTTCATACCCCTTCCACCAAATCCTTTTCCTTTAAAACCTTTGTCCTAGTAAGGTGTCCGTCATTTCAAGTGAGATTTATTTTTTCGTATTTTTTGATGGAGGAAGTCTTAGAAACTTGTAACGGCTGCAGTATTCCGTACCTAAAAGCAATTGCTAAATTCCATGGTGATTTTTATGATTCTTCATCCAATGTTGATAATTTCCTGATGGCAAACAACGTAATTCCTCATCGCTTACAGTGCCCCAAGTGCCGTTCCCTTCTATCTTATGGGAAAGACATTCATGTGCTTTATTGTAATACTGAAACCAGCATACCTAAAACCAAGAAGAAACGTCGTTGTGGTTATACCGTTACTTCTTATAAAGGTACATTTTGGGGAAAAAGTCGTCTACCCCACGGAAGATAATATTATTTGCACATCACTTTTTGCATAAACATTAGGACCATGAGCCCCTAATGGAGGGTATCGACATATCCTCCAAAACTACTGTCGATTGGAGAAGTTTCTGTTCCGAGGTTACCGAATACTTCTTCGATAATCAAGAGGCGATTGGTGGTGATGGAGTAATAGTTGAAATAGACGAATCTCATTTTTGTAAAGCTAAATACAACCGTGGTAGACTGTTAAGTGCCATATGGGTCTTTGGGGGTATTAAACGTAAATCAAAGAAATTTTTCATTATCCCTTTAGTTCGCCCCCCCTTTCTACTAACCGAGATGCTGCTACTCATTCAGAAATATATCAAACCTGGTAATGTTATTATCAGTGATAAGTGGTCTGCCTACAACTCTCTTTCGGAAATTGGTTACGAACATAAGACTAAAAATCATTCTGAACATTTCGTTGACCCCCAAGACCCAACCATCCATACTCAAAATATAGAACGGCTCTGGAGAGAAGTGAAGGAGTGGGTTCAGAGACCTGGAAGGAAGACTGAATATTTCAAGCAATAATTTTCCAGGTTCGTTTTTACCCACTACTACCCAGAACATACGATACTGCACCATTTCTTCATTACTGCCAGTCGCCTCTAGCCTCCGATACAACAACAGCCAATGGACCCCCTAGACCCACAAGACCCCGATGCCCCTCATCCATCCACATCCCAATCACAGGATTTAAGCCGTCAGTCTCACCCTCCCGTGACCCACAAGTTTCGTCGTTGTCTTCACATAGGTAAGTCATTCCTCAATAGTCATTATATGTGTTTTGTGACCGGGAACTCCTAGGTTAGTTTAGGTGAGTTTGTTAGGTTCTGTGCCCTTTTTGTAATTTTTATATATTGTGTAAAAGTTATATGGAAAAATTATTTAAAATACGTATGGAAATATCTAACATTGCTATCGTTAACAATGTCACCGTACCATTGGTAACTCTGTGTATCATTCGTAATATGGAGAATTTCACCGTTCTCAGTAAATACCTGAGGCTTGTGACCTGTCATACTACTAGGTTAGGTTAGGTGGATTTGTTAGGTTCTGTGCCCTTTTTTTACTTTTTTATATATTGAGTAAAACTTATGGGAAAAAATTATTTAAAATATGTATGGAAATATCTAGCATTGCTATCATTAGTAATGTCATCGTGTCGTTGGTAACTCTGTGTACCATACGTCAACGTTGGTAACACTGTGTATCACTGGTAATGTTGCTAATGTTATCGTTCCCAGTACATTCGTAAGAGAAGTGACACCGTTGAACAAGTGCTTATATTTAAATATTTTAACACAACAAATATGGCAACAGTGATTATATTTAACCATTTTAACAGAAAATATGTTTGCCTGTAGGAAATAACGTGATTTAACTGGTTTTCACCTTCATTTCGTCCGTAATAACACCAACCAATTCGTCAACTTAAAGTTAGCCAAATTGGTTGATCTGTATGTTTGCGGTTGAAATGAAGGTCAAATTCAGTTAAATCACGTTATTTACTATAGGAAAACATATATTTTCTGTTCGAAATCACACCCTGTAATACAATACAAATTTACCACTGTAAGATGCATTCATAAAGACATACACAAGTACAAGACACAAACAAAATCACAATTACAACAAAGTGTTACTCACATATATTAGTGTGTATTTAATCATTACTCTGTTTGTTCAATTATTACACTGAAAAAGGTCTTCATAAGTGATGTGTTTCCCATGCATGAAAAGTGTTACCAAATTTTCAAGTGAAGCTATTCGGCTTATCCTATACTATATTTTATTCCCTAAAAGAGTGTGGGATTATAGACAATATTCCGTAAAATAATAGAGAATTAAAACACTATCATTCAATTACAGGACAGAATTAAATATGCTTCTAAATCTAAATAAAAATGTAGGCAGCAAGTAATGTTTACATTGGAGACCTGTACTCACGTGCCTGTATTTACATCCAGCTGTCAAGACCGTCTACGACGCTCAAAGAAAAAAATAACAAGGAGAACATTTTGGCTTGGTTTTGCTTTTGTAGTTGTTATTCTGCATTACACTTTGGCATGCTGATAGAGAGTCACAATAAACGCTCACAATACCAACTTCACTTAGACAACACAAACAACACAAAAGTTTTGGCAAAGATGTCGTCTTTGTAAACAAACTCTTTTGAATGAAATCCCGTTGTTCACTGCTTTGCCAAACATTTTTCCTTCATTACAAACCGCACAAAACATTCAACAATCAGAGGATGCCATTATATTAATAAATAATGGCGTATAAATCCGAAATATTACGTAAAAGATGTAGCAATAAGTTCGTGTCACACAACAGGAAACTTGCCGCCGAAAGCAACCTCAAAATCCTCATTCGACACCAAAACAAAAGGTGATGTCATTGGTTGCTACATTATGACGTAGCATTAGTGAGCCAATGGGAAGGAAGCATTGCTGTGACGTATCCAGGCCACCAAAATTGTCTAGTGGGGACCAAAGACTATATACTGAAGGAAGATAGGAAGGCTCAAATATGAATGGTAAAATATCAGAATACCGAACGAGTTAATGCAACATGAGAAATTATAGTTGTGGGTGATTGGTGTGGTTATTAAATTAATGTGTTTAAAGGTTTAATGGCCGCTCATGAATGGCAGAGGCAAGGGACATTATCATTTCCTTAGCTGGTAGAACAATGCCCCAAAGACTAACCATATACTATTATTATTATTATTATTATTATTATTATCACTTGATAAGCTACAACACTGGGCTAGTAATAAGAAGTCGGAAAGCAGTTAAGGGCATGAGGCCCTCAGAGCTCCTACATGCTGGCGATTCAGCGATAACAGGAAGTGGTAATCACCGGGTATTAAATGTAACATATGCCACAAGAGATGCTTAGGTTTGAGGAATAAACAAAGTGAAGGGTCTCCTGATGTCCGAAAAGTTCAAGAAGAGTAAGTTGGTAAGAAAAAGAGGGGAAACATCTCACTGAAGTGGCAGGGCAGGATTTTAGGGCGTTGTGCTTGCATGTTACCTATTTTGAGAATTATGAGTTAAGAAGGCAAACAAAAATTTTTTAGAAAGAGCAGTAAGATTTGAGATCTCCGCCAATGGAGATTGTCAACATTTTACCTAAGTCTACGGAGCAAACTTTCTCTTTTTCATATGTTGGCCGTGATTGAGTCTTCTGCATAATAATAACAATAACCAAAATCGCAATCTTGATAGAGGTCAGCATAAATTTTAATGGTTTCTTTCAAAGCATAATGCCTATCCGTTGATAAAATTTTTTGAATATCGGACCATAAATTTATATATAATCCTACTAACAGACAGACAAACAGATCATTTTATAACCTCCAAGGCGGAGATAAAAACATCCTGAATATATCTACTTCTAGTAACAATGTCTCATTAATGCATCGAGTAAAAACTTATCATACGTAATAGAAGGCTTGTAATAGTCAATGCATCAGGCTTCAGAGCCCTATAAAACATACAGAGGTTACACAACGCTTCCATTCATGCCAAGAGAAAGATGAAAATGAGAAAAATCCTGTCATTACGAAAGAGGAAAATCACTGAATGATGTGATGTGCAGTTTTCTCAAATCTCTTTGAAGTCAAGTTATCCGTTTGTTATTAATCGGGACGTAATGATTTGTTGCTAATTGGATGAGGGTTCAAAGGTTAAGGGATATAGTAAAATATATAGCTACACATAGCTACATTCAACTCAGTATTCACAGAAATCAGTATACCTATATACAGCTACAGATATAGCAGAAAATAACACTATCTCTTTATAATTAATTCAAGTGTGTGTGTATAAATATATATATATATATATATATATATATATATATATATATATATATATATATATATATATATACATATATATATATATATATATATATATATATATATATATATACATATATATATATATATATATATATATATATATATATATATATATATATATATTTGGGCTCAAGCCATGGCGTCCTGATGGAAGGTTCCTTTTTGGTAGCTTCCTTGGGTACATAACTACTAAGATATTCCCAGAGAATTTAACCACAGGTTATCACAGAATTCTAACTTCTGCAGCGAATATCCTAAAGGTTTCCCTTTAAGACATCGTATATCAACAGGGTACGCATGTATTAACGCGCCACATAGCTATCTGCACCCCACATAGAGTTAACACTTCAATGTGGAGGGGCGGAGAATAGCTGGGGAGCCGTTCCACAGCTAAACTCGTCCGTGGCTACTTTTGGTACTCGAAACGTAAACAAACGGGCGCCATTGCTAAATGACGTCACGTCCGTCCTCATCCTTCTGCTAGTAGCTTGCCTTACTAAGACGGATTTTCCCTTGTGCTATTTTCATCGGCTTGCATCTTCGTTATGTCGCTACCTTCGGCCTCGCCTTCTTCTGGAAAGTTGAGTACCAGGTCCCAGTATTGTTTAAATAAGCTCTGACCGTAAAGTAACTTTTACTTTTAGAGATATTTTATGTTTTCTGGCAGAGCTGTGCTACTACTGGACACGCCATTTCATGGCGTCGCTGTTACCCTGCATGCGTTATTTAGCTAGCCTGAACAGCTTATTCCGGCCTTTTAACTAGTTGATACTATTAGTTATTTAGTCTTCATAGCTAGGAACTTCATATATCGTGTTTTGACGCTTTTTTATCGGTCATCGCCTGACCCCATACTAGATCGCTAGCTTAGCCCATAGGCCAGAGCGCCTATCACCAGTGTTCCTGCATGACATATTACAGTGATCCTAGGTTAAGTTATGAAGATAGTGGCATTATTTTATGATACTGTTTACTGTGATGCAAGTGTTTTCGCCTTCAGGGACCATATAGGGGATAGGTTTGATAGTGTGCCTTTCTAACCTAACCTAAATGTAGGACCCCTATATGCTCCCTTCACCCCCTGCCTTAGGGCATTCCCTCTGTGTAGCCTTGCTCCCCCTACCACATAAAGGGATCAGGTTCATACCAGAGTACCTATCGCTTCTCTGTCCTCCCTAAGGGAATGATCCCCCCTTAGGGTTGCGTCCGAGAATGAGGAACGGCCTGCCCTTCCTCAATTGCTGAGGTTAGGTTACCTGACCTTCCTTGCAATTGCGATACGTCTTCCAGCCTTCCTAGCTTAGGGTGTAACATCCCTGCTCTAGGTTAGGCCTCGGGAGGAGCTAGTCCTGTGCCTTGCTTGAAACGGTACCCATGCACCATTCTCAGCCAGGCTGCCTACCTTAGGCTAGGGAGTGTCCTCCCTTCCTTGGTGGCCGCTTTGGTACAGAGCCTCCCCTATGGAAGACCCTGCTCTTCTCCCCTTCCCACCTATCCCTTGTATGGCCTAGCCTATACTTAGGTTAGCCTATACCCATCTGTCCTCTGTCCTACAACTCCTCCTTAGGGTGGAGCGACAGGGCTATCTTGAGTCCCTGTGTGCAGTCCGCTCTGGTACATATACCCTTCATAGTGTCCTATGGGGTTAGCCACTGGATGCGTTTTGTCCGCAGGGGTTCTCCCCCTCTTGGGTGTTCCCTAGCCCTCCCTTGAGCTACTCTGGCTCCCGGCCGCCTGCCGGCCCCCTGCCATTGGGTGATAGGGCTAGCCTCTATCATGGGTACACCCATTCAGGTGGGATGCTATGGGGTTCGTGTCCTTACCCCTCCATCTCTCCTTCTGTCTCTTTTCCTGTCCTGGTGCTGGTCCCTTGCCGCCTCTACTGCCGGCGATACCGCCCTCCCCCCTTGGTGACACATTCCTTGTTCCCCCCTGGCCGACAATCCTCCGTGTGCCGGAGGGCTGCCTCCTCCCGTCGGTGTACAGCCAATGGCCTACCCTTATCCCTCCTAGCTTCGGTCGTCCGTCCATCGGGCCGGCCCACGGCGTGCCGGCATCCATTGCCGGCGGTCCGGATTTGCTATATCCACTTTCCCTATCCTTTGACCCTGTCACCAAGCCGTCGGAGCCGCCACCTCCCGCCGGCGTGCCTCCGCTGTGCCGACGGCCGCCATCCTGGCACTACTCCTGACATCTCTATGTGTCTTCACTAATGCCAGAAACTCTGCTGGAGCGGCCTCCAGCGTGCCGCCGGTCTGCCGGAGTCGCCAAGAGACTTGCACCCCTTCTCCCAGCTATCAACACCATGCTGATAGCCCTACACTGCAACCAGATGGCTTGGCTACCTACATAGATAGGTATTGTCTTACCGTTCTATTAGTGGCCGTGCTGTCTTCTTGCATATCGCAATTTTCCAACATGCTGTGTGTATCTTAGCACGGCTGGTTGCCGGAAACCGTTGCCCTATGGGGTCTTCTACACCCCCATTTTATGGCCTGAGTGGTCTTAGTCCCAGATTTACATCTTAGGCAATTTCTGCTAGAATTCCTTCTGCCTCCCTGGCATTCTATGAAGAATTCTGTCTTGTGTCCTCGGCCACAAACAAATTGCCTATTGATAAGGTTACGGTAACCCGCCGGGCGGGATACACGGAGTATGTGTCTATCTACTTCATTTCCCGCTCCACTCTCTAACATCACAATGTTATTAATTACTTAAGATTAAGTTAAAGTTAACTTCTTAATATTTAACTTTAGAATAATATAAGTCATTTGTATGACTTCCATATACTCATGTTCTCTTTCTCTTACAGGAGGAGTACGTGAAGTGTGACCACAACTTCTGTGGAGTGAAGCGCCCGCACTTCTACGGGCACACGGCGTGTAGGACCCACGCCCCTTGCGCCAACAAGAAAGGCGATCTGAAGTTTTGGGACCCGCAGCACTGTACAGTCTGCAAGGACCGCCAATCCTCCTTCAGCGGAGGTTAGGGACTCTTCTCGAGAGAAGCTACGCAAGTGGGTGCGTGGCTTCCAGAAGAACGCCACCGGACCATACCTTGCCACCAAGACTTGAGGGCCTTGCTTTTCCCGAAGGCATCCCCAGACTCAGTGGTCCCCAAGGATCAGATCCCCACCGTCCAGATAATGGTGGAACCGGACGTAGTCATGGCTCAGTCCATGCACGAGTGCCGTTTGGATGCCGACAACGTGGAACGTATGTCGGAAGTGTCGGAGAATACGGAGAGAAACCTCATGGGCGACGAATTGGACTATGAGGAAGACCAGGTGGAATACCCTGAGTCAGAGCAGGAGGTCGCTCCACCTACCACCCCCACACCGACTCCTACACTGACGGACGTATCACTCCCGTCTACATCTGCTACCCCGGATCCTACCCCATCCAACACCCAGGAGATCTTCAAAATGCTTGAGGCTCTCATGGATAAGAAACTCCGCGAGACGCATGAGTTCTTCAGGTCCAACATGGGAAGTTCGAAGAAGCCAAAAAGGATTTCGGTTAAGGACCCCCCCCCCCGCATGCTCAGATACCAACCCCTGGAGGTATGCCGAGCACATGCCAATTACGACGGGCAAGATCTTCATAAGCAAAAAGATCGGCTCGATTGCGCTGGAAGAAGTGGAATTCTTCCCAAACTTTGAGGCTTATCCGGACTGTTACGTCCGACTTCGATCCGAACCTGCCTCTAAAGAAGAGACCGAACCGAAGGAGGTTATAATGTTCGATCTCGCGAAGGCCTAGGCTATGCTGGCCAATACAGTGAAAAGTAGGGGCTTCACCTGCTCGAAACTTCCGGCGCTTAGCAAGAAGCACCCTACCTACGTCGCACCAGACGATGCGACCCTCTCCTTCTTGGAAAAGGCCTTCACTGTGGTACATAAGGCAGTGGAAGAAGGAAAACCTTGCCCTGCACTGGAGGAGTGCAGACCCTTCTCCCTGACTACTCCCCCTGATGTTAGACACTGGAAAGATGTCCAGTCAACATTTGTGGTGGGAAAACTAGAACCTGACGTCGCTGGCCGTCAGTTTAACGAAGACCTCCCAAAACTTAATGACCATCTCCTTCGTCGGGAACATGATACGAAGGAAAGGCTCGCCGCATCCATGTCCCTTCAAGTACAGCTCGAAGTCATGGCCGGTGACACTAGGGTCCCTGACTACTACATGGTTCTCGCCAAAACACATTTGGCGACCGTAGTAAAAGATCTGTACAGCTTCACGAAGGCTCGTAGAGCCTGTCGTGAATTCGTGTTCTCAAGTGCCACAGTGAGACACGAATCTATGCCATCATACATTATGTATGTTATGCATTTAAACACGTGCTTTATTGTTACTTGTATGAGAGTTTACAAACACAAACAAACAAACACAGACACAGAGACACACAGACACAGACACACACACACACATATATATATATATATATATATATATATATATATATATATATATTTAGCTAGTAAGATTTTCGCTTCTGGCAAGCTTAAGTTTAAGGATGAAGAGGATAGCAAGAAGACTTCGGAACATCTTACATATTTATTCTACACCAACGTTTCGGGAATCCATTGCCATCATCAGGGCTACATAAAACACGAAATTTTATTTACATTAGAAATTAATGATATATTTTTTTTGCTTAAAATTGCTTTGGTATCAAAAAACAAAATATCAAAAAACGGTTAAAAGAATAAAAATACAGAAACCTAGACGGTATATAAAAACATGTGGCTAACTGAGGTCTTTTATAATTATTATAATAAAAACACTTGTGATCAAAATGGAATGTCCAAAAACCAAAAATATACATAATATAAATGAATGGATGAACTTACTGTCAAGAGATGTGGCTGAAAACTATAATAATATTTGAGAAAATTCTTAAAGAAAAGGCTTTAACTACGAACAAAACAAAATAGATCAACAAGGAATGGAAGTTAATGACAGTTAGGCAATATGTAATGGTGTGGTGGTGGTTTGGTTATTTAAGGAAGGAGACAGTTTCTTGATGTAAAGAGATTCCAAGAGAAGGAGCGAAAGCCAATCGGATGTTTGGGAAAGAATTTCGAAATGGTTGTATTGTATATGAGTTTTACATGAGTTTGAGTGATTTCTTATTGAGGAAAATTCTGTATTAATAAATGTTATGTAAATCTGAATAAAGTAAGCTTTTCCTTTGTCTATTTATTCTTAGTTAATATATAAAAGCAAATATTTACATTTCCCTTATTTGCTGACCTTGTCGAGATTATGGAATTCGAAAACCACTCAATGCTAAATGCGAAGAGAACTGACTTTTCTGAATACTTCTGCTTTAATAACAAACAAACTAACATATTTACATTAATCATCCTCACTACAAGACATTGCGAGTCGGAAAGAGGATTGTCTCGAAAATCCCCAGAGTTTATAGATAATAATTATTTCAGATCTCTGTCCAAATCTCACTGGTTCAGTTGTGTCGTATTTTTCGAACAATTTTCAAAGGATTTCAGAAGATTAGAGTTGCTTTCACTGCCTGATCTGTTTTAATTCCCTTAATATCTATGGTGTGACTTTCCCTTCCATGAAAACAAAGGTCAAATGTCAGCGACTTTTATACTGTTTAAAATTAAAACTAAAAATTTAAATAACCTTCCATTTACAGAGGTCCAGAAAAGGTTGTGTTAATTTACATTTCATTTGTAATGAAGTTCGGGAATGATAATACAATATAGAAAGGATCTATTCTTTAATGATTACACTTAATAGCATGAGTCGTAGATAAATATTTCTATTTTCAATAGACGTTTATACATTATTGGAGGCGGATTTTATTAAACAAAGACCTCATCCAATAAATATGCAGGGAAAATTTTATCATATCTGAAGATGAAAAGAATGGAACTTTAGCTCAGAAATTTCATCATCTATGAAGAGAAAAAAAAATGGAACGTTAATTGAGAAGCGCATTACGACGGCCTTCTAAAATTAGCAGCTTATTTCATTACCTGTCAATTCAGGATTTTAACTGACACATATCCTAAATACACAGGATGGAAGGATATCTCTCAATCCAAAGGAATGAATTAGAATTTTCAGTTCACGGCGACATTGTGTGTGTGTATATATATATATATATATATATATATATATATATATATATATATATATATATATTTATATATATATATATATATATATATATATATATATATATATATATATATATATATATATATATATATAAATTCACAAATTTCATTTAATATGGCATTATGCTGTATGAATTATCTTGCATAATTGTTCAATATAACTTTTATTATACCGACAGCGTTCTTAAAAAATGTCTTCAAAGCGACAGCATACAGGTCCTCTACGCAGAATTTTAGTAATTTATTTCTATAATTCCAGCATTATCACAAGTCCCACTCTCCATTTTTTTTTTTTCGGACAAATTCCCTTCTACGGTTCTCTGCATACAATAATAGATATTAGAATTACAAATCACTGTATTCTGAAATGTATTGAAACGCCAAGCAGGAAAAGTACAAATAATGCAAATAAGTAATATTCATTATTACCGTCGAAATATTACTATCATCAATTAAAGCATCTTTTAATCTATTTCGTTAAATTTCTTTCGTTTTTACAAACTGAAACCTTTTCATTTTTTAAAATAAATTTTTATACTCTTTTCGAAATATTTTTCGGTCCCATCCCCAAACTTTTCATATTTTTCTTTTCTTCCAACAGGAATAATATCTGTCCAGCTCTAATGTTTTGTAGTATTTTCCTTCCGAGAAAAAAAAAAGTCATAAGAAACACCCTAACTTCAGGTTTGGAAAAACTCAGAACATAACCGGGGCAATTACGGCAAAATCAACCAGAAGACTCCGAAACACAGCTGTCACTACCGACGAATAACACTTTATTTTCTCAAGTTCTTGATTTTAGATTTCATTCTTAATATTGTAGAGGGGTACATTGGAAAATGCGTACAGTTAATAATAATTATTTTAATAATTTTTATAGTTATAATTTTTATAATTTCAATATATTTAATATAATAATTTGCATAATTTCATTACCTTTTTATACTTGCGAAACAGTTTTGTTCTCTCTCTCTCTCTCTCTCTCTCTCTCTCTCTCTCTCTCTCTCTCTCTCTCTCTCTCTCTCTCTCTAATAAGCCTAAAAAGGTAGATTGTTTCCTTCCTCATTTTTAAGGTGAATATTATATTTTCATGTTGGAAATTAGCAAATTCCAGGAAGGAATCCCACAGAATTAATCTATAAATAGAAAAAATTCATCATCATATCTGACATAAAAAGGGGATGATACCTCAAAGAGCATTTGTCAGGCACTCCAATAAGCACATGAATATAATAGCAAAGGTGGGTCATAGAGGGGAACCCATAGTATGAACGTAATGTGTCTTGACATATCCATCAAAATCAAAATATGACAATAACAGGTCTCATTTACAAACCTATTTTAATCAATACAGAACTGGAACATATATATATATATATATATATATATATATATATATATATATATATATACATATATATATATATATATATATATATATATATATATATAATGTGTGTGAGTATATATATTCTTTCTTATGGATCTTCCTTTCATAGCTCATAGTGATTATTATCAACCGTATGAGGATAGAGGAAATTGTTTAGCTAACCCTAATATTGACACACTTTTCTTTGTGAAGGATTTTGGAAATGGAAATTTCTGGTATGATTCACTATGGTACAAAAAGATGGTCAATATCTTGTATTTTATGTTTCTTAGAGTTGTCAACTTGTTCACTTAATCTAATTTGAGAAACACTTAGCCAACTAGACTTGGTGTTGCCAACTTCCTTCCAGACCCCGAGGGAGGAGAGGGTTACAGGGACCACAATGTATTCTATACTAGTGTACGCGACCCTTCAATAAATATTTAGATAGATATATAAACACACACAGATTCAACCCTTCCCACTCACTCCCCTTTCATCTCGGGGTACCCCACTCACCATGGCCATGGAAAACTACGTAGTTATACGTCTGGTAATGAACATGAACAGAAAGAATATTATATATACATATATATATATATATATATATATATATATATATATATATATATATATATATATATATATATATATATATATGGATACGGGAGACAACTAAAGTAGATGATATTCTAACATACAAGAAAATGAAATGGACATAGGAATGACATACAATGAGACTGACATAATAGATGGACATTAAGAACCAACAAAATGGGACCCTAGAGATTGCAAAAGAAGCAGAGGAAAAAACAAGACGATAGATTAACAAACTAAGAAAGTTTGTTGGTGTGGACTGTCATTAAAAAAAAAAAAAAAAGACGCACGTGGAAGGACATGTCTGAGGCCTTTGTTTTGCAGTGGACTAGTTACGGCAGAAGAGGCTGACAAAGCTATAAATTCAGGGGGTGTCTATGATGTAAAAATTGCTCATATAATTATCAATAAAATCTATCGGGCAAAGAGAAAGAAGAATAAACCCATCAAAATGAGAGATGGATCTAATAAAACAACAGAAGATGAAGAAAGGCAACGTTAGATGAAACACTTTAGCGAGGTCATAAAGAGGAGATATGAAGGTAATAATTTAAATGATATACCTGAAGATTAGGAAGACCTCCATGTGCCCCTGGATAAGAAGGAACACTTACAAGATTATTTTGTAGAATGTAGCATAAAGAGGCGAAACCTGATGAATGGGAGCTAGGAGTGTTGGTGAAAATGTAAAAAAAAAAAGGGAGATCTGACCGATTGCAATAATTACTGAGGAATCACATGTCGTTGTTATGAAAATATAAAATGTAGTATGCTTATTCTAAAAACTAGAGAGAAAGACCAATGAAAAGGTGAGAGATAAACAAGCAGGATTTCGAAAAGGTAGAAGTTGCATTGACCAAATTTTCATTTGAAGACATGTTGTACAGCAATGTGTGGAATATAGAAATCCAGGTTTGATGGCATTTGTGGACTATGAAAAAGGCTTTGATAGTGTGCACCGACCAATTTTGTGGAGAGTCTTACGTTATTATGGAATTCCTTTTAAACGTGTGAATAGCGGAGTACGCCAAGGGGATGTGTTATCACCAGTGTTGTTTATCCTCCTCATGGATTTTGTAATACATAGAACAGTTGGGGATGGTGGAGAATGATTGAACTGGATTGGTAAAAAGAAATTAGCTGACCAATAGTATGCTAATGACACTGTCCTTATTAGCAGAACACCACAGGATTTGCAATGCTTGCTTACCAGAACGCATGAAATATCACATGAGGTGGGGCTCTAGATAAATAGAAGAAAGACTGAGTTGATGAGAACGGAATATGCAACGGAAGATGAAATATCATTGGAAGGGGAAAGGATTAATGAGGTAGAACCCTTTAAATATTTACGAACTATGATATCTAATACAGGGTCTTTAGAATTAGAAGTTAATGAAAAATTGCAAAAAGCAAATCAGATAATGGCTAGGTAAAGTAAAATTTGGAAATCCAATCGCCTGAAATTAGATATGATAATCAGGCTATATATCAGTTAAGTGATATCGGATTTACTGTATGGGCATGAGACGTGGTATGACAAAGAAACAATATCCAACAGACTTGAGAACAAAATCCTCAAAAGGATATTAGGAGTTGAATGGCAGGACAGGATTAATAATGAAACTATAAGAGAGATTACTCGAGTAGCATATGTGGATGAGATCGTGATGAGAGGTAGATGGAGATAATTTGGGCATGCTCTTCCCACTCCCCAAGAGAGATTAGTTCATCAAACTTTTAACTGGGCTCCACAAGGCACTAGAAGAGTTGGAAGACCCAGGACTACATAGCTGAGGATCATGAAGCGTAAAGTAGATGATGATGAATGGGAAAGCATCGATTTAAAAGCTCAAGATAGAGATAGACAACTGGCGAAATCTAACCCATGCCCTTTGCGTCAATAGGCGTGGGAGGAGATGATATCTCTATTATGTAGGGGCAATAAAAAACAATATACCCAACTCCTATCTTTGCAGATTGAGAGGTAATTCTTTATATTCTTCATATATGCTCTCAAAAAGCATTGAATTATATCAATTTAGTTTTACTCAAGCTGGGAGCTACACAGTGAATCACACAGAATGTTTAGTAACTTCTCATCACATCGTAACCAAGATCAAAATATTCTTCTAAACCACTTGAAATTTTTCTTGACCTTCAATTTTAGGGCATCAATATATCAAAACCATGGATGTGTAGAATCAAATATAAGAATTAAGAGTTTTAATTCTTTTCCATTTGGTCATCATCTCCATCATAGTTATTCTAAGAAAAAAAAGATTCAGGTTCTTGAAACTGGAGCATTCTAAATGAATTCTAAACAAACTGGGAAACAAACTACAGGCTATTCCTATTGCATTTATGATTATTTCTGTATTTAGCTTTTAGGTATTATCTTCAAAATTGTGAATATTTGTTATTAAATATAAAAAAGAAAACAATAGGCTTGTAGTTATGATTCCGTACATATTATATATATATATATATATATATATATATATATATATATATATATATATATATATATATATATATATATATATCCCTTCATATTGAATTTTACCAGTGAAAGAAAAAGGTTCTCATTTGTGTTAAAATTCCTTATTTCACAAAACTTGACACCTTTAACGATAAAAGCTTAATTTATTGATTTAACTTATTTTTGTTTAAATCAACGACCCTGGACATAAATGTCTGCCCTTTTGCCTTATTGTATCGCATATTTAAATCAACATCATGGACGAATTGGTTATTGCTTATCAAGTACCACCCTTTATCAAGCGTCACCTGGCTGTTGCATCTGCAAGCCAATATTGTTATGAATTCATCAACTGACAGAGGAGGATCTCTCTCTCTCTCTCTCTCTCTCTCTCTCTCTCTCTCTCTCTCTCTCTCTCTCTCTCTCTCTCTAGGAAAGAACGATTTAGCCATATTTCCTTAAAATAGAGATAACCTTTAATGGCATAATCAAAGTTTTATTTACCTGGTTATCTATTGACTGTTGTTTGAATAAACTAATTGGGTAAAAGAGAGAAAAAAATGATAAACGCATATGATCAGTCAAAATGTATGTCATCTATATCATAACTAAAAATCAGAGGGAGGTACTATATATATATATATATATATATATATATATATATATATATATATATATATATATATATATATATATATATAAATATATATATATATATACACACACACACATATATTTATATGTGTGTGATTTCTTTAATTTAATACATATTTTAAATGTAAATAATTTGTTTTTTCATGTAGTCTACTGCTGTTATTACTAGCTTAGCTACAACCCTATTTGGAAGAGCAAGATGCTATAACCCAAACAACTCCGACAGGGAAAATAGCCCAGTGAGGAACTGAAATAAGGAAATAACTAACTACAAGAGAAGTAATGAACAATTAAAATAAAGAAAAGGGTTACATAAGCACTGTGAATTTAGAATTAAATAAAGGATTAAACTGACAAAACAAGTTGAAACATAGAGATAAATCTTTACTAAAGATTCCTTGCAATAGGAAATATTTTGTCTCGACTTTGGGTCCAGATAACGTAATAACGTACGGTCAGGGAACGTTGTAATAACAGAAGTCATATCATAAGACAAAGAAAAACCAAGTACAAACTCTAGTTACCCGAGGTAATGTGGATTTATTTGAACGTGTCAAAACGTTGATCATTTTAAGTTATCAAATAAATTTGGCTACAGAAATAAAAAAAAAAAAATAATGTCGGCAAAAATAATGTAGAAACAGTGTTAAGTGAGTGCTAAAACGGTGTACAAACTTGTTTCTTCATCAGGCAAAATATTGTATAAATCTCATAAAATGATGTATAACACTAGTGAAATGTAGAATTACTCTCCAGCAAATTATTAAGTATTCAGTTAAAAAGTTGTAGAAATAAAGAAAATTATAAAGTGCTACCGTAATACACTCAACCCATCATGTTGGCAAGAAATTTACAGAAAATCGCAGATGCATTTTTCCTCGTCGGACACCCAAGGGAAAATAAGAGACGAAAAGACAGAATATCCTGAGTGCAAGACGAACCCTCAGGGTACGTGACCTGACTTCCCCTCTAATGCAATGCTGAGTCCCTGCCACAGCGGAGGATATTTAGTTTGGGGTTCCTACCGCCACAGAGATTTAGGTAGTTTGCTCCGTGAAGGGGATACACAGATGCACTGCAGAATTTTCTGTTTTTTTTTTATATGATCATATGTAATCAATTCTGTAATGAGTCTCCGTGTAACTTCTTTCCCACCGTTATTACTACATTAAGGGGTCGGCTGCTTGATGTGCCCTCTTCAAGGCCTTCTATCAAAGGCATCCGCTTCCACCAAGCCTCTTCTCTTCATATCATCCCTCACCTTATCCCGCCATCAAATTATCTGCCTCCCTCTAGATCTTCTCCCCCTAACAGGTTCCTCCCAAGCCCTCCTCATTCCCTCCCTACCATCCATTTCCAACACGTGCCGACGACATCTTATTCATGACACTCTTATCACCTCTGTAAGTTTATATGTACCTGATGATTTTCAATCGATTAATACATATGAATAAAAATAAATAACAGTATCCATTATACATTATAAGAAATAGCTCTAGTGATCATCAAACTATTTATGTCCGGCCATTAATTCATAAAAAAAAAATTCTTGTCAGCCTAGAATAATCTTTCCAGAAATTGAAAAATCGTTCATAGTTTTGAAATTAAGCACTATGAAGTTCCTTCACCCCCCCCCCACCCCAACGAAGGATTAAAATTCATTTCAAATACTGGGTCTTCGGACTTGAAGGTCAAACCTCTTCATCAATCATGCAACTCAATACTACCATGAAAAATTTTACTAAAATAACCGTTTTAGTCACCAGTTAAGGGAATGCCATTAAAGTTCCCTTACCGTAAAAATATAATTTTCACTCTTCAATATACCAAAAGAGGCTTCCAAATTAAGACAGAAACAAAAAAAACACACACACACAATATATATATATATATATATATATATATATATATATATATATATATATATATATAAACACACATTAAAAAGACAACATAGGCAACCGTTCTGGTCCACTACAGGGCAAAAACATCAGACATGTCCATAGTTATGTCTGGGGTTTTGCCATTTTTATCACTACGCTGGCCATTCCTGATTGGGGATGGTGCGAACCTTTAATCTGATTTCTCACAGCAAATTAACCTGGTATGACTGGCCCTGACTAGTACAGCTCTCCTACAGATGGAGACACACAAACCCTTTCACCACGATAAGGTATCCCACTCAGAGAGGGTTAGCACACACATATAATATACAAATATATGTATATGTATATATATATATATATATATATATATATATATATATATATATATACACAGTATCTATATATAACCATGCATTTGTTCTTTATCATATAGGGGAGATTCTTCTTTGAATCATTTCCATGACCGAGGGTCGCTAGGGAGAAATGACAGGATAATGGTCACTGCCGCTTTCATATATATATATATATATATATATATATATATATATATATATATATATATATATATATATATATATATATATATATATATATATATGTATGTATGTATATATATGCATATACTATATATATATAAACACATTAAATTTCTTCTCAGTCACACTCAACTCTCACGGTCCCTCGGGTAAGGGGAGGAGTAGTCATACCCTGGTGAGACAGATGCTCTCACCGTCCATAGGGTAGGGGGAGAGGGAATAGTCATACCCTGGTGAGAGGGAGTTGCGTGTGCGTAACTATCTAAATATTTAAGAGTCATTATTCACGTGTCGTGTTCACTAGTTAGTAAATATTACACTGTACCTTATGAAAGAAAAAGATGTTTTCATACAGACCAAAGTCCTTTAAATTAGTAGATTTAAAGGACCTTGATGATAACCTAAATCGGCAGTTGTTGTTTTTTATGGCAATTTACTCACATCAAAAAAAGAGACGGAGACGAGAACTTGCAGACTCATGGGAACGAAAAAGGGTAAAAGGATTTCTTCGAGCATTAAAAAACTTTAACATTAGCATCGTTATCATCAAATAGCTTTATGAATATCATAGTTATCATTAAATATCATTATTATCATTAGCGTAGTTACCATTATAGAGTATTTTGGCTAGACCACCGGCATCACAGCTAGAGTATTATAAGAGATGCCCAAAAGATTAGTTCGTAAATGAAAAACAAAAATACAACATAGTAAATTAAATAAGTTCGGCAGCCAAAAGAAAAGATAACAAAGGAAAGATGGAAAGGTGAGAGAGTAATGCAGATTCAACTTGCATTATCTCTGCAATGAGCCAGGCATGACATACAGTATATATATATATATATATATATATATATATATATATATATATATGTATATATATATATATATGTATATATATATATATATATATATATATATGTATATATATATATATGTATATATATATATATATATATATATATATATATATATATATATATAACCAAGCATTAGTACTAAAATTTGCTTTCATTTTCTTTATGAATTTCAATTAATAAGATAATTTATATTTTGAAGAGTTAAATAAAAACGAAAATCATATATTTTTTTCTTAAATGAAAAAAAAGATAAGTTCGAGTTCCCTTGGCCTTCCACACACGTGATAGAGATCTCAATTCGGGTCATTTGCCCGTTAACAGCTATGCAAGCCTCAGTAACGAGGAGCGTTAGGTCTTCAATTAAGGATAGAGTGGGAGTCTCTCTCTCTCTCCTCTCTCTCTCTCTCTCTCTCTCTCTCTCTCTCTCTCTCTCTCTCTCTCTCTCTCTCTCGTGTAATATTGCCCTGCGACACACCCAAGCGCGTTAATTAATCCTGTGACGATCAAGGAGATCGTTAATTACGATTGATCAAGTCAACGGTAACAAAGTGAACAGTCATTCAGTTTATGCAATCACGAATTGCAACAACACCTGGTGGCAATAGCATAGCATTCTGTAAGTCAAACACAAAGAATAACAAAACAGTAATGAAACATATAAACAATGAAATTAAATCAAAACCAACAGCTTATCTGATGCCCTTCAAGGTTAAACCTGACTATTGTATTAAGGCAAAGGGCTAGAATGTTATCTCATAGCGTAAGTGTTATTTGGAATTATTTTCCAATTGTAACGAACACTTTTTTTTTTTTTGTAAACTGTTGAACAATTCTGCTTTCCCAAAGTGAAGATTTTTTTTTTTCTAAATCCGTTATATTTTTTCGCTTAGTGATTTAAGAGGATGATGTCTTAAAACCCAAAGGAAATCCAAAAGCTGACGCACGAACGTGTCTAAAAATGTATGAAAATCAGGAGGAGTCAATACGTAAAAATGCAATACAAAAACGTTAGGAAAAGCAAAACATTTTAGCGTTCATTTGTGGAGCTCTAAATCACATATGAAAATATTTTCATATGTTACTTTTATCATTGCTATCATTATCATCATACGTTTTCATCATCGTAGAATAATTCAACAATACCAATTTGCTCCCGAGAAGGATATGTTCTTGAGAAAATCGGGGAGTGATGAGGTTTTGAAAAAGTTGGACAGCTAAGTAGGAAGAGACCAAGAGAACTCCTGCAATAAAATATAAGACAGAAAACAAGGCAGCTGGAGAACGATGATACAGAAAAAGAAAGATAATGGGAATATTTATATTGTTTGCACAAAGATTTATTAATGTTGCGAAAGAAATCCACAGTCATTTAAGTACGATTTAATTTTATATTTTTGTTAGAGCGAAGAATTTTTTGAAAATATAAGGAATTTCACTAAAAATAATCGAAGTTTTGAAAATAGAAACTAAATTTCAAAGAAGGAAGACCCAAAAACTGAACTAAACTTCCCTTTTAAAATAAGAGAGAGAGAGAGAGAGAGAGAGAGAGAGAGAGAGAGAGAGAGAGAGAGAGAGAGAGAGAGAGAGAGAGTATTACAAGGATTTTATGTCTCAAAGACTTTAGTCCATCCGCGGAGACTATCCATTTGCTCTTGGATGAAGCGAATTAGTTTAAACGTTTAGAGTTTTTACGATCTTGGTTTAAGTTATTTCTTAATTCGTAAACTTTCAGAGTTTTTATGCTCTTGTCTAACTTATTCTTGAATTCGTTTACCGTGTTATTGTTCACTACATCCCCTGAGAGAGAGAGAGAGAGAGAGAGAGAGAGAGAGAGAGAGAGAGAGAGAGAGAGAGAGAGAGAGAGAGAGAGAGTCATTCTCTACTTCCTACTTCGCTGCATCCTGGGATGCTTCTGTGTCCAGTCACCTGATCGATCAGTGATGTGTTTGTTTATGAAGACCGATGGCCTGGAGCCACTTCGCTTCGCATCCCGTCGACGTATGAATATTAGGATGTGTTTACATTTGCATGTGGGTTCGGAAATGGTCGCTGCTGCCTGTGTGTGGAAGCAGGAGCATGCAGTAGGTTGGCCCTTGGGTAGGAACAACCACTTGCTTCACTCCGTCGTTCTTGAAATGATCGTAAATATGCCAACTCATTACAGATATTGTAAAGAATTATGACAGTAAACTTTTTCTGTACGTAACTCCATTGGGGGAAACATGTAAAATACAAGCAATTGCATATTTACACTAAAACACACACATATACATATATGTGTATGCATGCATGTTCATATGCAATTTGTTTTATTTTTTTACTTCTACACGGAATATACAATACTTAAGTAATATCCAAGAGATGTAAAACCATGGAAAAATCGAAAATAAATTGCACCACATTGTGCAAAACAGAAAATAACTGCCAAAAGTAACAATACATAGAAATAAGAAAAATATGAAACAAGGTAAAAAAAATATTGCTGGGAATGTCAAACAACGTCTGAATTTAGGCAAATCCATTAGGCCTCTGGGACAGACTGGAATCCCATCCAAAAGTGGAGCTCAACCAGGTGAGAGAGGCCTTCCCCTGGGGCAGTATGTTGGACTTGCACTCAGAATGACTTCCAACGCAAAGGGCAAATTATCTTGATGAAGCTGTCAGTGTATGAGGATTGATTGATTGATTGATTCAAGGTTTTCAGGCATCCTGACATCTAAGGTAATTGACGCCGATATCATTTAGTTTATATATACAAATAAATTAAAGATTATTCAATTAAAACCGTAAAAGTTGGATGTCATTATAAACGTTAGATAGTTTTCAGAAGACCTGCTTCTGAAATAAATCTAAAAATGCCACTTGCATAGTAGGACACATCATGTCCGAGAATCTTGGCGAGGATGAACCTGTCACCCTCACCTCGAGCCTCAAACAAATATCTATTCCTTAAGTTGTTATAATTGGGGCATTCGGTCAACAAATGCCTCACTGTTAGAGGTACTAAACAGTCTTCACAATAGGGTTGGTGTTGGCCCTTCAGCAGAAACTCGTGTGTCAACCGAGTGTGACCAATACGGAGACGACAAAGATAAGTCTCCCATTTTCGGGGCATCATGTTATACCTCCAAGGAGATATGGCATTTGTTACTTCTCTCATTTTATTGCCATCTAGACTATCCCAGTGCTGTTGCCATTTATCACAAAGCAATTTCATGTATAGGGACATATGAAAATGAAGGCAACTTGTCAATAATATATAGTGCTATTTTTACTGTTCAAAACGTTGTATAAGCTTGAATAAAATCCGATTATGAATATATTATATCTGTTCTCTTTTATCCTGTATGTAGTTAAGAAGTACCGATCGCACGACTTTATATATCCACCTATGATGAGATATGCACAATTACTGGCAGAATGTAGTAATAATGAAATTTTAAGAACAATAGAAAAAGTTTCCTATAAAATCAACACCACTGAGGTAGCAATCATATTCCATAATACCTGTCTAGAAGGTCTTCTCTCTAATAATAATAATAATAATAATAATAATAATAATAATAATAATAATAATAATAATAATAATAAAGTTTAGTTCAAAAAACTTTCACCTGGGCTCCAAAGGTACGAGAAGAATTGGAAGACCCAGGCCTTCTTGGCTGAGGACTATAAAACGTAAAGTAGGAGTATTGACTTAATAGCTTAAGATAGAGACAAATGGCGAAATCTAACCGAGGCCCTTTGCGTCAATAAGCGGAGGAGGAGATGATGATGATGATGATGATGATGATTACCTATGACCTCTGCACAGAATATGCGTCAGAGCCTTTTAAAGATCGGGTACATGAACACTGGAACAAATAGAAGGTCGCTGTAAATAAAACCAAGAATATGAAGAAGAAAGAATAAAGATGAAGGCATTTTTAGTCATAACTAAAATAATTGATGGTCAGACCCATTTAGCTTTGAGGGTGTAGGCAAAATACAACCTCTATTTATC
>NC_090752.1:82292212-82302212 GCF_036898095.1 Palaemon carinicauda
GGCCTAAGTGGAGGGGTGTATATATATATATATATATATATATATATATATATATATATATATATATATATATATATATATATATATATATATATATATATAATATTATGTTGAGTTTGATGCAAATGGAACTAGAAACTACTCTGAGAATGCAGATCTTTAGAATTATGAATTTCTTGACTAATATCATTGAAAAGTTTCAAAACAAAGTTCATTAAAAAAAAAAATGTTCCTAACTCACACTTATTGAGAGGATACAATAGTTAAAAAGAAATAAAACTTTTAGAATGAGGAATTCCTTGTATAATATCATTGAAAAGATTCAAAACACAATTCATTAAAAAGAAAAAAAACTGTTTCCAACTTACTTATAGGACTGGACACAACAGTTAGAAAAATCACAAAGATAAAAAAAAAAAAAATTCCTGACTCTCACTTATGGGAGAAGTTATAGAAGTTAAAAAGAAATAAAATCTTTAGAATGAAAAATTTCTTGACTAATACCATTGAAAAGATTCAAAACAAAGTTCATTAAAAAAACTTTTCCTAACTTACTTAAAGGACTGGAAACAAGTTAAATATAATAAAAAAATAAACAGAACAAATCCTAATTCTCACTTATGGGGAAAAAAAAATCAAGAAACCTTTAGAAAGCGGAATTTCTTTTTGTTACAGCAGAATATTGCTCAGAGTTCCAACATTTGTTTTCACGTTTCCCACAAAGCCTTGTGTTTGAATGTAAACAGTGCCAAGACACAAATAGGGGTTACCCTTTCAACGCCTCCAATAGGTTTTTCTATTGGCTGTCACGCCAGTCTGACTAGGGGGGAGGGGGGGAGGAAGGGTCGATTCGGGAAACCTCTTTGAGAAAGGAAAAAGATATGAATAAAAAGGGAAAATGAAAGTAATAGCACGCAAGTATTTTTCTGATATATTCTTTGAACTATATATATATATATATATATATATATATATATATATATATATATTATATATATATATATATATATATATATATATATATATATACTGTATATATATATATACACACACAAGCACATATATACTGTATATATACATACATACATACACACACACACACATATATATATATATATATATATATATATATAAAACACACATATATACTGTATATATATACATACATACATATATATGTATAAATATATATATATATATATATATATATATATATATATATATATATATATATATACACACACAAACACACACACTGTAGATACTATATATATATATATATATATATATATATATATATATATATATATATATATACACACAAACACACCTACTGTATATACTGTATATATATACACTATATATATATATATATATATATATACATATATATATTATATATATATATATATATATATATATATATATATATATATATATATATATATATACAGTAGCCTATATATATATATATATATATATATATATATATATATATATATATATATATACATATACATACATACTGTATTTGAACATTACCAAAATCGGACAACAGACAAATAAAAAAAAATATCATAAGGAATCAAATTATACATCATCAATATCTATAAATACTTAGCAAATAAATAAACACGTGAATCATATACATTTGAAGGGGGATGAGGGAAATAACAAAAGAAAAGGGGCCTTCGCTTTCCTTTAATTCTTATGGAAACCTTTATGCTTTACCAAAATGTTTGCTAACCTCACAGAATTTCGACTTGCTGACTCGAGTACAGAGAATTTTGAACTTTATTATACTCATTTTTTGCACATCTTTCATGAAAAACACAATTCTATCAAAATTCAAAAAAAGGAAAACGTATTTTTGTTTCCGCTATAGATTGTTGGAAAACTAACTGTTCAAAGGGTTTCTGTGATCTTACCATTTTGATAAAATTGTGTTGGATTAGTGGAAACGTTAGCAACCCGTGAATCTGTCGATCCAGAGTTCAAGCTACGCTCATGGCTTGAAAGGCTTCAATAGAACACCACCTTACTATCCTTGATAGCTTAGCATTTAATAAATTTGATATGACCAACATGTAAAATTTCAAAATTTTGACCGATGTACAACCACAAGATCAATCTAATAACACACAAATCTCTCTTATGCTGTTTATCTGAATGATTTTATCATTATCCCAAATCTTTGGAAAGACGAGAAACTCAAGGAATCCCCTTTTGGACGATTACAGCTAAGCCTACAAATATTTTTTCTTAGCATCCTCAAATAAGAATATTATATATAAATAGATTAGATAAGATACTTAAAAACGGTAAATGCAACTAAATAAAACTATATATAATTATATAACAATATAATCAAGCGTTTGTAAAACTTGAGAAAAAATACAAAGTAGGTACCCATAAAATTCAACATTTTATTGTTTTGCCTTCATTTTATCCAAATTTTGAATTTGTATGAGAGCCTCCATTTAACAAGAAGTATAAGATAGAGAGAGAGAGAGAGAGAGAGAGAGAGAGAGAGAGAGAGAGAGAGAGAGAGAGAGAGAGAGAGAGAGAGAGAGAGAGAGAGAGCTATCCCAGCCAACACCCGTTTTGTAAAGCCCTTTATATAAAAAGCTTGCTGGGAGTCTATTAAGGATTGAGAATTTTCCAAAGTCCAAAAGGGGGGGATCATAAAATTCTGAAATGGCTTTTTTCCCATCGAATTCCAGACCAGTTGCCTCTGTGCAGTTTACGATTACCGAAAATAATAGAAGTTGCAGTCAGAGGAAGAAGGGCGTATGAACAAGGCCATCTAAAATACTCGAGACGGCCTGGCAGCAATTTTAGTCTTCTGGAAGCGTTTAAAACGTTACAGATGCTATTTAAGAAAAGGTCTGTAAGTAATTTTAGTATTATTGTAGTATTTTGAATGCCTGGTCTGAGGCGGTCCTAACGACCATTTGTATTGCAACGCCAAAATACAAAATAACAATAGAAATCAACCAAGTATGATATGATTTCTGATTGGAGATTAAGCTTGTGGCACATCGCCAAAGTAACAGATAGCGATCAATCATGTATATGATATGATTTCTATTGGGATAATATACATTAATAAATATTCAATCATTCATCAAACAAGAATCTTCAATCTTGAAATCACAAATTTTAAGTAATTTGTATTTTTCCTAACAGTACTTACCTCGAACTACTTTCTTAGGAGTATCTGGGATTCTCCTCCCAACCGACCAGAATTTTGTGTAGCTTCCCCTATCTCCGTTTTCTATAGTGGGTCCCTCTGTGGCGGATGAATACTCGCCCTGAGGCGACCCGGGGCAGTGAGAGTGCGTGGCCAGGTCTTGGTCACCAGTAAGTTTTTGATAAATATGGTATCAAAGTCCTGTAAGACACTCTGGGAAGGATGGGCGGGCAATAACCCTAAAGTAGTTCAAGGTAATTACTGTTAGGAAAAATACAAATTACTTAAAATTTGTGATTTGTTCCAACACGGAGTACTTACCTCGAATTACTTTCTTAGGAGACTTATACTTTAGGAGGCGGGGGTAGTATTACAGACCGAGAGACCTGCTGGATAATAAAGATTGAACCTAGATAGGAGCCTAGGTTCTTCTGACCACTAACGGGATATGAGACTTGGGGAGAACTACACAAAAAACTATTGTGTCCAATTAACTCACCTCTGTAAGGATCTCCGGACATGGGCGTCTCCACTGAACGTTTCTCACATGGGAGGAGTAAGGGAAAAAGGGAATGGAGGGGAAGCGGGGATGAGTGGGGAACATGTAAGGAAGGAACTTGTGTCGCTTGGAATTACTTTCCACGGGCTTCCCCGGGGCTTCAACCTTAAACCTTTTGGAGTGCAGAAATGACCGGACCAATGGAGAAGAAGTCCAGAGACTTCCTAGTACAGTCCTTCAGGCCGTAAAGGTGGACTGCCTGGACCATGTGCCCGCCTTCAGGATTTGGCCCACAGCCATGTTCTTCTCGAAGGCTAGCAAAGTGCTCAGGCCCCTAATATCATGGGGCCTCGTCTTACCCGGCACCGAGGATCCGGCACTGTCATAGGCTCTCTTAATCACTTTCCGTAACCAGAAGGAGATAGTGGTCCTGGACACTGCTTTCTTCACCATGCCCAAGGAGACGAACAGACTCTTAATCCCAGGGCGAAATCTGGCTGTCCTTTCCAGGTATTTACTAACTGCCCTGACCAGGCATAGCAACAAATCCCTCAGGTTGTCTGATCGCGGAATCGCTGGCACTGAAAATCCCTCAAACCTAGGGTCCCAGGAAGCTGGGTACTGCGTCTTGGCCACAAAATCGGGCAGTAACTTGAAACTCAAATCCGTCCAACCTTTCAAGTGCGAAACCTCGTACGACAGCCCATGGAGCTCGCTCACTCGTTTAGCCGAGGCCAGAGCGAGAAGGAAGACAGTCTTGAGGGTGAGCTCTTTGTCCAGAATGTCCCTGAGGGCCTCGAAGGGTGGCTCACACAAAGCCATAAGAACTCTGGCCACGTTCCACTGCGGCACTCTAGAGGAACGGGGAGAACACGATTGTTCGAAGCTCTTGATGAGCATCGAGATTAGACGGGAAGCTCCTAGATCTAGACCCTCGAGGAGAAAGACCTGGCCCAAGGCAGCTCGGACACCTTTGATGGCCGGGATAGACATGCCTACGTCGTCTCTCAGATAGACTAAGAAATCTGCTATCCTATGAATGGAGGCCTCCAACGGCCTGAGGTTCTGCAAGGCGCACCATTTTGTGAAAGTGGCCTATTTCACATGATAGACCGCAACTGACGACCGTCTCAGGTAACCCGACATCCTTGTTACGGTCTTCGATGAGTATCCTTCCTTCCTCAGGTGCAGCTCGATAACCTCCACGCGTGTAGGCGGAGGGACCGAGGGTTTTCGTGAAACCTTTGGAAGTGGGGCTGATGGAAGAGGTCTTCTCTGCCCGGAAGGGGCCAGGGTGGAAGGAGCGCCAGTTCCTTTAGGTCCGCGAACCACTCTCTCTCCGGCCACCAGGGCGCTACCCAAGTCAACCACAGGTTCGTCTCACTCTGTTGAGGACCTGCTTGAGCATCCCGAAGGGAAAGAAGGCATACACGTCGAGGTTGTCCCAATAGTGTTGAAAGGCGTCCTCGAACGCTGCTGTTGGGTCTGGCACTGGAGAACAGAACACGCGGAGCTGTGCATTGAGTTTTTTTTGGCAAAGAGGTCCACTATCAGCGAACCCCCCTCTTCAGGATAACCATCTGAGCCACTTCTGGGTGTAGGGACCACTCCGACCCTACCACTTGGCCCATCCTGCTGAGGCCGTCAGCTAGGACGTTCTTCACTGGAATGAACCTGGCTGTGACCTTGATTCGCTCCTTTGCGGTCCATTCCAGGATCTTTATCGTGAGACTGCATAACTCTTTCGACTTTAGTCCTCCTCACTTTTTCACATAGGCTACCACCGTGGCGTTGTCGCACATCAGAGCCACCGTGTTTCCTCGGAGAAGGTGGACGAATTCTACGCATGCCCTCTGAATCGCCATCAGTTCCAGGACGTTTATGTGAAGGTTCTTTTCTTCGGGGGACCACTTCCCCTCCGATGATTCGTTGAGAAGATGGGCTCCCCATCCCTCCTTTGATGCGTCCGTGAATAGCAGCATTTCCGGGGGATCGATCGCGAAGGCATTCCCTTGAGGGTGTTCGTCCTGTCGTGCCACCACTTCAAGGTTTCCTCCGTCTCCGAGGACACCGTGACCATCTTGTGCGGGGACTCCGCCGGGGTCCAAAATTCTTTTAGGTTCCACTGAACCGCTCTAAGTTTGAGTCTCCCCCGGGGGACCAACTTCTCAAACGACACCGGGTGAAAAGTATCCCTTATTTGTCCATTTTAGTGTCTTACGTTCAGATAGGTACGAGTACAACTTGGTGTCTTTCATGTCTACACCACCCATGACATGATTGTAGTCATCAACAATCAGTGGAACAATTTTGTCAGGTTTGCCTGTTCTGTTTACAGTTTTATAGTCTGCTTTTGAGGAAGTAGATAAAAGAACAGGTGTTTTCTTGCCATCCTTGTAAGTCACACATAACAAAGGACCCTTTCTACGCTCTGAAACCTCTCTGTTTTTTAATTTTTTTTTATAGCATCCATAGGCATTCCTTTACAGTTAGTGCGAACTGTTCCAGTTGCTGTTGTGCCATTTTGCCTAAGATCTTGAATTAGCTTAGGTGAAGAAAAGTAATTATCAAGACCTAGGTGATGACCACAATAAAATAACCCTGCTTTCTCAAGAAGCCTCATAACAAGGTCATATGTGGCCCCATTATCACTTAGTTGCATACCAGCTATTCCCCTATATATTTCATAAGCATAAGTATAGCTAGTTCTTGCCTCGCATAAACACCAAACCTTTATCCCAAACCTAGCACAATGCTTGTTTGGCATATACTGTCGCAAATGAGGGGTCTTACCTCTAAAGCCAATAATACTTTCATCAATGGATATTTTGCGTTCAGGGTAATAATGACTTTTGAAAGTTCTCTGGAAGTTATCAATAACTGGTTATATTTTATACAATTTATATGCTGGGTGATCTGGTGGTGGCATTTATGAATTGTCTGCAAAATGCAGAAACTTGAGTAAAACTTCAAACCTCTCTCCGTTGAAGTAGTTAGAGAGCCACAGTGTTGCCTGGCTTGGATTTGTACAATCCCAGTAAAACGTCCTATATTGTTTCTATTTCTTTTGTTATTTCCTTTTCACTCCCCGGTTTCACATAAATACTTTCTCTGGACTAGTTTCCCTATTTAGTTCATTCATGTTGTTAAGGAATATGATTTATTGAGTATAAAATTGCAGAAAAGGTTGAAAATTGATATTTGCATAAAAAAAGTGTACACTAGACAACAGATGGCAGTACCGCTTGGCGTAGTCAGTAGTCGCCAAGGATAATGTACCGAAAAATTATATGTAGTACATGGATGTCTAGCGTGAGTCGGGTATATAAAGGCCCAAAACGATGATTTTCGGCGGAGTCGCAACAAACAAGTGATAATAGTGTATCAAGTTTTTAAGGAATATATGGTAATGTATTGTTTATCCATTTGGACGTTTCTTGTGTGATGTAACGTTGGTTGCCACTAACTGTTTGATGTTACTACAGTGAATTATACGCTGTGATGATGTAAAGCTTTGCGACTTGGGTATTATACAGTAAACTGCAGAAATTAGTGATTAGTAGTCTTGATGAAGTGCTGTAGGGTTAATCTTTGCTGTTGTGTAATACGTTTGTAATTGGTTTAATGTTCTGTTTGTGACTTTAATTTCTTTACTAATTGTTATTAAAGTACATTTTAAGTTATAATGGGTTATCACTGTTTCCTGATATATTCTCCTCGTAAATCCTTATTATAAGAAATTTTTTTTTCTTATGTTACAATGTTTACCCTCTAGACTCCGTTGTTTTTCCCTTAACCATTCAGGAACCAATACATATTCAAAGTTTACGCAAGGGGGTTGCCAACTGGTATTTCCCTACCCCCTTACTTTATCTCTTTGAGTAGTCTGTTCATACACCTTCCACCAAATCCTTTTCCCTTGAAACCTTTGTTCTAGTAAGGTGTCCGTCATTTCAAGTGAGATTTATTTTTCCTATTTTGCAATGGAGGAAGTTATAGAAACTTGTAATGGCTGCAGTATTCCGTACCTAAAAGCATTTGATAAATTCCATGGTGATTTTTATGATTCTTCAACCAATGTTGATAATTTCCTGAAAGCACACAACGTAATTCCTCAACTCTTACAGTGCCCCAAGTGCCTTTCCCTCCTACCTTACAGGAAAGTCATTCACGTGTTTTATTGTAATACCTAATCTAACATACCTAAAACCAAAAAGAAACGTCATTGTAGTTATATCGTTACTTCTTAAAAAGTTGTCTACCCCCATGGTAGACGATATTATTTGCAAACCACTTTTTACATAAACATTGGCCCCACAACCATCCACACCCCAATCATAGGAGTTAAGCCGTCAGTCTCACCCTCCCGTGACCCGCAAGTTTCGACGTTTTTTTCATAAAGGTAAGTCATTCCTCAATAGTCATTATATATGTTTTGTGACTGGGGAACTCCTAGGTTAGGTTAGGTGGGTTTGTTAGGTTCTGTGCCCTTTTTGTACTTTTTATATATTTTGTAAAACTTATATGGAAAAATTATTTAGAATTTGTATGGATATATCTATCATTACTATCGCTAGTAATGTCACCGTACCGCTGGTAACTCTGTGTATCATTCTTAATATGGAGAATTTTACAGTTTTCAGTAAATACCTGAGGTTTGTGACCTGTCATACTACTAGGTTAGGTTAGGTGGGTTTGTTAGATTCTGTGCCCTTTTTGAACCTTTTATATACAGTAAAACTTATATGGAAAAATTATTTAAAATACGTATGGAAATATCTAACATTGCTATCGTTAGTAATGTCATCGTGCTGTTGGTAATTCTATGTACCATTCGTCAACGTTGGTAACACTGTGTGTCATTGGTAACGTTGCTAATGTTATCGTTCGCAGTACATTCGTAAAGAAAGTGACACCGTTGAACAAGTGCTTATATTTAAATATTTTAACACCACATATATGGCAACAGTAATTATATTTAATTATTTTAACAGAAAATATATGTTTTCCTGTGGGACATAACGTGATTTAAACGGTTTTCACCTTCATTTCATCCGTAATAACAGCAACCAATTCGTCAACTTAAAGTTAGCCGAATTAGTTGATCTGTATGTTTGCGGTTGAAATGAAGGTCAAATTCAGTTAAATCACGTTATTTACTTTAGGAAAACATATATTTTCTGTTCGAAATCACACCCTGTAATACAAGACAAATTTACCAAATTTTCCCTTATTGTATACATCATAAGAACATGAATAATGTTGATAAAAATAATCAAATTAATCAGTAACGAACACTAACATACAAAGAGTAATAATAATAAAACAGCATGAAATATAAGAGTGGTAACACTTACGTTCAGCCGCGGAGTGACGACCTGGTAGAAGATGACTGTTTTCTTCATAATATGCTGCTTTACGATAGAAAAAAAAACCCTTATTTACCCTACTGCCACTCGATGTGGTGGGTATTGGATCATTAACACACTCACTATCACTAATATACTAAGTTTCTAATATTAACAGCTAAAATAGCCAATAAACTAAGAACAACCAGATAAAGACCGCGGGAGGACGAAACGCGCCGCAAAAGTAAACAAACGAAGAACCAAATTCAACCAATGGCAAGCCGGCGACCAACCAGATCTGTTCACGAGCGTAAACACTTTCGACAAAATATTGTTTTCGGAATGTGTAACGGCAGTGTTTTGTCTGTTATTATGTTAAAATATAAAAATATTATCATTACTTAATTTTAAAGCAAAATTTCCTTATTACGAAGCACGAAATAAAAAAAAAAAAGAATTATGCAAAATATTTATCTTTAGGCTACCATACGGTATCCTTGCATCAGGCAAGGAGCTTCACCTATCAGCTGATAATCATCGTAAATGGAAGAGTGGCTGGTTCATGTTATAGGTTCCAAATTCATAGCTCATTCAGCCACGATGTTAGAAATTATATGGATATTCAATGCTACTTTCAACCATCTTCTAGCTTACACAGTTTACACTAATACCATTCAAAAGAGGAGAAATAGTGCTATTTAGACGTACGAAAAAAGTGTCTAAAATATGGTGAGTGAGCTGTTTACACACGCAAATATATATATATATATATATATATATATATATATATATATATATATATATATATATATATATATATATATATATATATATATATATACTGTATATATATCGTTAGCTTGTATATGTGCATAAATATATATAAAATGACTTCGTTTGTAAATTGAACAGAACTATTCATTTTCTTTGTAATTATGCTTGAGAAGGAAATTGGAATCG
>NC_090752.1:82307212-82312212 GCF_036898095.1 Palaemon carinicauda
TAAAATCATCATTCATATATATATATATATATATATATATATATATATATATATATATATATATGCCCTTATTTATGTATTTAGATGTGTGTTGTACGTCAAGGTAAGTGAACTCTTCAATCATGAGAATTCCGCAGAACCCTGAAACTCAGCATGTTGTTGTAGCAAGATTGCATTTTGATAGTGAAGGGAGTTTACGCTCTCGTACCTGAGAGAGTGATAGCTGTGTACCGTATAGTGTGTACATACGAACCTTTTGTAATAAATGAAGAAAACACATATTCCGACGTCGCATTATCCGTCTACATGGGTCATATATATATATATATATATATATATATATATATATATATATATATATATATATATAAAACACAACCATTTTCTTTTATCACTTGATTATGCCCTTCAACAATATCTATGTTGTCAATATTTCAATTTACTCTGATGTTGTAATATTTTACAAACGTTGTAATTTTGCAGAAAATTTTCGTGAAAAAATAAAATATCTTTTAATATCTGCATAACTTTATCCGGTTTCACATGTTAATTTATTTAATAAAACTTTGGTTAACTCTCTCGAAATTTAGGCTTTAGATAAACGCTTCCCAAACAAAGTTCTTTAAAGTGTTAAAGAAACAGAAAATTGTTGATTCACTGCAAGTAAAATACATTCTGATTTTATTATTTAATTTTGCTATTTTTGATTGGGACATTCTCATCAGTCGAACTATTTTCATCAAATCGGGAAATGAAATATTGGTTGATCAGTATATATAATGTTTTCTTGAAATTTGTAATTGTAACGACACTAATTTCTTTATCCTGTAATTTATTGTTTGGGGAAGTCACAAAGTCGAGATTTTAATAATAAATCATGGATATAAACATTCTCTCTCTCTCTCTCTCTCTCTCTCTCTCTCTCTCTCTCTCTCTCGCCCAATACTATACCAGGAAAACTAAGAAAGGCACACAGGACATTAATCCACTACGCAACAGCATCGATGATGACTTTTTATGAAATTATTTTAATTTTTTTTTTGCTATGAAATAAATAACTGTACAATCATGGGAAAATTTTTTTCCTACAAGTTTCAGTTCAAATTTTCTTGCTTATGCTCCCAATAGTGTAGGCAACCCGTCAAATATAATGGCTTAATACTTAGATAGATTTTCCTAATCAAGACTTGGCAATTCTTACCACCAATGGGACAAATCTCTCTCTCTCTCTCTCTCTCTCTCTCTCTCTCTCTCTCTCTCTCTCTCTCTCTTAGTGGTTTGTCTACCATTCTTTTCTCTTAGTTTTCACTTCATCGTTTTCTGGATGAAATTAATTGTTTACGAATGTATGGCAATCATCTCTCTCTCTCTCTCTCTCTCTCTCTCTCTCTCTCTCTCTCTCTCTCTCTTAGTGGTTTGTCTACCATTCTTTTCTCTTAGTTTTCACTTCATCGTTTTCTGGATGAAATTAATTGTTTACGAATGTATGGCAATCATCTCTCTCTCTCTCTCTCTCTCTCTCTCTCTCTCTCTCTCTCTCTCATAAAAAAATTAAAGTTGATAGACCAAAGAATTAATAAATTTACAGAAAAAAAGGTTAACCTTCCTAGTTAATCCTCAATTGCCTGACCTAAAGAGAATAAAAAATTTAAAAATTATGAAAAATATGAAAGAAACTACCAACAAGCCCACAATTTTTTTTTCATTGAAATATTTATTTCCTGTACTGAAACAAACTTGAAATATATTCTCAGACCCAAAAATGAGGTACTTTTGAATTCTACCAATACATAATCGACATGGAAATAAGCTGTTTTTTGCGCTATGAATGAAAAGGTATACCATTGTGGAGGGTTAATTTTTGTTTTATTTTTATTTTTTTGTTTGCCAAATAGAGAGAGAGAGAGAGAGAGAGAGAGAGAGAGAGAGAGAGAGAGAGAGAGAGAGAGAGAGAGAGGGTTAGTTAGTGTAATTATTGTTTGTTATGAGAAAGACTGTTGGTATAAATGAGATTGTTTGTTTATGTTTTTAGCTAGGTTACGACAGTGGTGAACGTCTTGGGTGAATGGCTTTTTTATTTGACTGCAGCAAGGGGCAGTAGTGTGAATGCTGGATTATCATTATTATTTTTTCGACCAGCGGAGATCTAATTGTTGGGTAGCCACTTTCCATTTGGTAAGGTTAGAAGAGACTCATTAGCTATGGTAAGCAGCTCTTCTAGGAGAAGGGAAACTCCAAAATCAAACCATCGTTCTCTAGTCTTGGGTAGTGCCATAACCTCTGCACCATGGTCTTCCACTGTCTTGGGTTAGAGTTCTCTTGCTTGAGGGTACACTCTGGCACGCTATTCTATCTTATTTTCTTAAAGTTTTTATAGTTTATATAGGAAATACTTATTTTATTGTTGTTACTGTTTTTAAAATATTTAATTTTTTCCTTATTTCCTTTCCTCACTGATCTATTTTCCCCTGCATTTCCAACTAGGGTTGTAGATTAGCAAGTAATAATAATAATAATAATAATAATAATAATAAAGAAAAACAAATAACAATGAATAAAAACCCATTTAAGTGTGTAACATTCTAATAAACTAAAATGATTATGTCAAGAGTAGATAGCCACCCTAAAGCGTAATGTTTTTTCAGAAATTATCATTTTTCTCTTTAAAATATACAGTAGTTTGTACACAAAATCTCGGGTCAATTTGCCGCTATTTCAAAACCATCTTATTTAACTTCTTTCACGCCAAAACTGAAGAACATTTTAATTATTACTTTATGTAATCTATTAATGTTATCATTTTATAATAATAAAGATCTGTTCATTCATTTCTCCCTACTGCAGACGCTTTTTTAAATAACAACAATTAAGTTAAATAGAAATAATTTGGCAGTGTCGATTATCCGATGTGAAAATCATAGATTTTAAAGTTAACATAATAATGATATTCTAACATTTCTCTGGGACACTTTCAAGTTACTGATAACCTATCTTTCCTCTGTCATTCCAAACCAAATGAAGCTCAATAAGCAAATGTAAATCAACTTCTCTATTTCAAAACCAAAGTTATCATCTTCCCAAGAAGAATCCTAATAACGGGAAAGCTACAAGTTTATCGCAAAGTTCAAAACACGTTTAGCGAACTTTTAAAATCGAAATTTTCGCCTCAACGCCGTCTTGCAAACAAAGGCGAGAATCTTCGAACCGGATCGCGAAAACAACTCTTTTTAACTTCCTCACTTCGCGCCTTGGCACAATAACAAGTGGGCCACCGGAAGTGTGTAAGACCATTTGGAGGGAAGGGAGCCTAGGCCATGGTTTATACAGCGAGGAAAGACACACACACAACAGAGAGAGGGGAGAGTCGGATACCCAGCTGATGGTTTATAAAACAAGGGAAGACACATATACACGGTGGTGAGAGAGAGAGAGAGAGAGAGAGAGAGAGAGAGAGAGAGAGAGAGAGAGACTGTAAATGAATAGTGCAGTTGGCAGTTTGATATTGCCTGGTAAAGAGGTGCATACGGCACAAAGTTTGGCTCTTCCTGGAATTTTGAGGTTAGAGAGAAGAGAGAGAGAGAGAGAGAGAGAGAGAGAGAGAGAGAGAGAGAGAGAGAGAGAGAGATCAGGAATTAAAACAAGGGCATCCATCTCCTCTTTTATTTATATTATTATGCTTCAGGAGACATTATAGAGAGAGGACCCAACCTTCTCCTTTGGTGAATACAAAGTGCATAAAACGTATGTAACTCCAGCAAAGAGAAGATTAACTACTCTCATCAAGAATGGCTTCCCCTCAAAATGAGTATAAAGTGTTCAGGTGTCTCTGCTAGCCACATCCCTCACAGCCCACAATGTCTACAAATCTCCAAATAAAAACATCAATGGAGAGGGGCTCTTTGCTGCCGCCTCTGAGGATGATGATATCATTGCAGGCGATTTCAACGTCCATCTTCCGTTCTTGAACTCAATATTGGCAACAAACCAAAAAAGTCGACTTCTGCACGCACTCCAGCAAGAATATTCAGCAGTAAAATTGCTGTCAAGCACCATCCAAAGGGGTGCTAACTGGCCATTGCATCGTGCGCTAACAAATGATCCCTTTGCAACAGAAATTGACCTCGAACTTGAGAAATAGCCCCCTCCTCCTTCTCCCCCCTAAAGGTGAACCCAGACTTTGCAAACTGAGTAAGATTTGAGCAATCTATGACTGAGTGGGCTCATGATTACATAAAAGAACCACCACAACGACATTAACATGTTATCACTAGACTTCAACAAACAGCTCGATGCTGCCGCCAGTATATCTATGGCTCAGAAATTGTATTCAGGGACAAATGCAAATGCCTGGTCCTACGACAGCCACAGCAAGGAGATGAATGCAAGATTCAACCGAACCAGAAAGCTCTTCAGAAGACACAGAACTGATGAACTTCATGCTCTACTAGTTGAAATCACCAAGAATTCCTTACAAGTAACACTGGAAGTGAAAATAGACAAATTGTATTCACGGTGTCACGAAATCAACAAAGACACATCTCTAGTAAAGATATGGGCCTAGTTCAACAAGATCTCCAAGAAAAACAGCAGACCCAGAGTCACCCACCCAGACCATTTAGCAAACAGAATTGCAAAAAACTTTGCTGACCGAGCCAAAAGCACAAATCTTCCTCTGCAAATCATAAATAGACAGAGAACTCTACTGCCAATCAGGAATAACATTATTGATGCAGCATGCAACAGGACAGATGACACTGATAACACCTATACCATAAAAGAACTGAACACAGCTCTCGCAAAAAGCAGAAGAGACTCTGCCCCTAGACCTGATCTAATTACTTACAGTATGCTAAGTAATATGGGAAGTCCCGCAAAATTGGTGTACTTACACTTAACATAACACACACCCACAGACTCCGACCAATAACATGGAACCAACAAGACACGAAACCCATCCTAAAACCCAAAGAACTACACTCCTACCACCCATGGTCTTAATT
>NC_090752.1:82317212-82334712 GCF_036898095.1 Palaemon carinicauda
TATATATAAGTATATAAAGGTATACATACAGTGTATTTCTTTTCTGTTACACTCAGGGGAGAGTAGTCATATCCTCATGGAATGTGGTACTCCGAGAGGTACACTCGGAAACCACATTCTGCCACAAATTGCATAACCAGCGGGTTGTAGTTAGGAGAGCAGGCGGGTGTGGGAAGGGTTGAATCTGTTTGTGCATATCCATCTAAATATTTAAAAGTCATTTTTGACAGCTCAGGTACGCTAGTATTTACACATTTGCCAAGACTTGTTTTTTTACGACTGGAAACATTCCAGTAAAAGCCACATCTGCCTCTTGCAAGATCATAAATACAAAAGATTTTCTTAATACTTAATATTAGCTTTAGCCCCTTCTCTCTTTCAATCTAAAAGTAACATTTAATCCACCTCAAATGGTAAGAACGATTGTTATGTCAGCAAATACCATTGTCGCTGTTAAACTGGCCCTGAATACTTTATGTAAACACAGAGAACCACATCTGCAATTCTAACTCGCTTGCATTCAGAAAGAGGGTGAACTGTAATAAAAAGAGCTTCTAATACTTTTTCACTGGGGAATCTGGTCCTTTCTACCCAGCAGAGGGGAAATGTTCAGTATATATCCATGCACTTGCATGAATACACACATACGTACATATACAGTATATACACACACACACACATATATATATATATATATATATATATATATATATATATGTATATATATATACATACATACATACATACATATACCAAGGCACCTACCCCAATTTTGGGGGGTATCCGACACCAAACAAATTAAACAAAAAAGGGGACCTCTCCTCTCTATGTTCCTCCTAGCCAGACAAGGCTGTACTATTCCAGGTCACAATATTAGGTTGGTTTGCTGTGAAAAAACAGTCTCCAACCATCATCAATCTGCAGTGGCCAGCGTTGTAATGAAAGCTAGCCAAACCTTAAACATGACTAAAGACATGTCTGAGGCCTTTGTCGTGCAGTGAACTAGAAACGGCTGCATCTGTTGTTGGTATATGTGTATGTGTATATATATATATATATATATATATATATATATATATATATATATATATATATATATATATGTATATAAATGTATATATAGATTGATAGATATATATCAAAGTAATATGGAAGTCGTCCTTAGAGCCTTAGGGAACAATTACTCAGTAATTCCAGAACAGAATTCCAAGCATCTCTGGATAAATTCCAATGGCCAAGTGGCACAATTCCTTTGGTTCAGGTGGATATTCCTAAGGCTAAGATATATTGAGTATTTGATCCGAAACTTCTCTAATATAATAGTATGTATAATACATACATACATATATATATATATATATATATATATATATATATATATATTATTATTATTATTATTATTATTATTATTATTATTATCATCATCATCATCAATAGCCAAGCTACAACCCTAGTTTGAAAAGCAGGATGCTATAAGCCCAAGATCTTCAATAGGGAGAAATAGCCCAGTGAGGAAACGAAATAAGGAAATAAATAAATACTGAGAACAAATTAACAATAAATCGTTCTAAAAACAGTAACAACGTCAAAACATATATATCATATATAAACAATAATAACACTTATGTCAGCTTGTTCAACATAAAAACATTTGCTTCAACTTTGAACTTTTGAAGTTCTACTGATTCAACTACCCGATTAGGAAGATCATTCCAAAACTTGGCCACAGCTGGAATAAAACTTCTAGAATACTGTGTAGTATTGATCCTCATGATGGAAAAGGCCTGGCTATTAGAATTAACTGCCTATTAGTATTACGAACATATGTCCAGGACGATCTGAATGTAAAGGATAGTCAGAGTTATAAAAAATCTTATGCAACATGCATAATGAACTAATTGGACGACAGTGCCAAAGATTAATATCTAGATCAGGGATAAGAAATTAAATAGACCGTAAGTTTCTGTCCAACAAATTAAGATGAGAATCAGCAGCTGAAGACCAGACAAGAGAACAATACTCATAACAAGGTAGAATGAAAGAATTAAAACAATACTTCAGAATAGATTGATCACCGAAAGTCTTGAAAGACTTTCTCATTAGGCCAATTTTTTATGCAATTAAAGAAGACACAGACCTAATGTGTTTCTCAAAAGTAAATTTGCTGTCGAGAATCACACCTAAAATTTCAAGTCATACAAAGTTAAAGAAACATTATCAAAACCGAGATCCGGATGTTGAGGAGCCACTGTCCTTGACCTACTTACATTCATACTTTGAGTCTTGTTAGGATTCAACTTCATACCCTATAATTTGCACCCTGCAATCATTTTAGCTATATCTCTATTGAGGGATTCAGCAACCCCAGATCTACATTCAAGGGATGGAATTTATGCAAAGAGAGTAGCATCACCTGCATATGCAACAATCTTGTTTTCTAAGCCAAATCACGTGTCATGTGTATATAGTATGAAAAGTAATGGGCCAAGAACACTACCCTGTGGAACACCAGATATCACATTCCAACACTCACTATGGTGCCCATCAACAACAACTCTTTGAAATCTATTACTTAAAAAATCAATGATAATGCTAAGAAATGACCCACCGACTCCCAACTGTTTGAGTTTGAAAACAAGGGCCTCATGATTAACACGGTCAAAGGCAGCACTAAAATCAAGGCCAATCATACGAACTTCCTGACCACAATCAAGAGATTTCTGTACAATATTGGAGATTGTAAGAAGGGCATCACATGCTCCAAGGCCTTTACGAAAACCAAATTGCAAACTATGGAATATATGATTACCTTCAGCAAACCTACTAACACGTTTTGCCAGAAGACGTTCAAAAACTTTAGATAATATGGGAGTTATGGAAATTGGGCGGTAATCAGTGGGACTTGAGCTACCACAAACACATTTACATAGAGGAGTAACCTTACCAACTCTCCCAACAAGTGCTAAAAGCTCCTCCTTTTGCTAACTTGCGCAAAATAACAGATAACTTTGGAGCTAAGAAATCTGCAGTCTTTATAAAAAACAAAGGTAAAATACCATTTGGATCTACATATGTTTATACTATATATATATATATATATATATATATATATATATATATGTATATAAATTCTTGTGATGCAATTGTTAACGATAGATATGCACATACTCAGATTCAACCATTTCTATCTCCTCCTCCTTCCCTAACAACAACCCCTCTCACCATGGTATGACTACTCTTTATCTCTTCCCCCATACTCGAGGAACAGGGAGAGACTGAGTAGTTATACATAAAGCAATTCGGCTGTGCGTGGCCGCAAAGATATATATATATATATACATACATACATATATATATTTATATATATACAGTATATATATATATATATATATATATATATATATATATTTATATATATATATATTAAAATAAGCCATATATTTCTGATACATTAATGTCTGGATTCTCTTAATGACCTCGGGATCAGGGCCCCAGGCAAAATCACACAAAGACAAGAGCTTGTGACCGGCCGGGAGTCGAACCCTGGTCCGGCAAACTTGTATAGACAGTGACTTAACCACTTTCTTCGGGGCCAAGTGGTTAACTCACTATCCTTCATAGAATTTTATTTTCACTTCGTAGAATTTTATCTTCTCGTCGACAAATTTTATCTTCACTTCGTAGAATATACATATATATATATATATATATATATATATATATATATATATATATATATATATATATCAGTAGTCACTATCAGTCCACTGTACAACAAATTCCACGAACCTGGGCATCCACTAGTTTCTGTTTATTATCTTTTCATGCCAGTGTATACTAGAAATAATTTAGTTCGAAAATCCATCGAAATCATAATAAAATAATAAACGTCTAAAGATTATAAAAATTCTCTGAATAAACTCCCCAACTTTAGTTCGGTCCTTCATCGAATTTTATTTTCACTTCGTTGAATTTTATTTTCTCTTCGAAGAATTTTATTTCCACTTCGTAGAATTTCATCTTTTCCCCCACGAAGTCGACTTAAGAAAACGACCGAGTTCCCGGAGAACGTTTTCTTTTCTATCGCTTTTTGACTTTTGATGTTTCATTACATCGGTGCATCCTCTCTCGGAATGGCGAGATGTGGACAGGCATTTTGGGTGGATAATTGAACCTCTTTATAGTTCACATTAGCTTTTAAAAAACAGTTTTTTTTTCTATGCACAGCAAAGGAACAGAAGATTGTACATTTATAATACCACAAGAAAGAAGAAGAAGAAGAAGAAGAAGAAGAAGAAGAAGAAGAGATGCAGTAATTTTCAACGGGATATTTTAGCAAATCGAAATTGATTTAACATAAGTTGTCCATACATCTATATGCATCCAAATCATATCCCCTCCACTATATAATAACGCACGTGTCTGTTTGTGTATATATATATATATATATATATATATATATATATATATATATATTGCCAAACGTATGACTGCTTTGTCTCTCCCCGTCTCTCGGGTAGGGGGAGAAGGAGTAGTCACACCCTGGTGAGAGGGGTGTACCCTAAGCAGTACACTTGAAAACCACAATCTCCCACAAATGGCAGAAATGCCGCGTTGTAGTTAGGAAACGGGGAGGGGGTGGGAAGGGTTGAATCTGTGCGTGTAGATATATATCTAAATGTTTAGCCGTCATTTTTGACGGGTTGCGTACACTATTATACAACTATTAACCAAAACTTTGCGCATGCGTATAGCGACGATAACATAAGTTTAGAATCCTTATGCTAAATGATAAATAAAACAGGAATGTGAACGCTATTTGTAGTCAAAAAGTAACCCAGGTTCAAGTCCCTAGTGAGAGGGAACGCTAAAGACAGTTTCCGTTATATTCCCTAGTGCTTGTTTGGTTATAAGCAGCAGACCTGATCTCACATGACTATAAAACTGTATTGCAAGCAAAATATTTGTCAATCATTTGACTCCTAAGAACTGTCTATTAAGAATAACATATTCATCAATTTAAGTCATTATGAATCAGTTGAACCAAACTACTGAGTAACAGTTTTAGAATTTCATAAATTAAGTTGTTTATTGGGAGTTAAAATATTAGGGGTAATATACAGTTAAAGAAATTGAACCACAAGGTGAGAAGATACCACAGAAATGGTATTTTTGTCCCCTTTATAATAAAGAGCTAGCCTTATAAATAAAGACCTGGCCTTTCATTAGAAGGGGCTAGCGTTCGATCCCAAGTATGAGGTAGAAATTTATTTCTATTTGAACACGATGTTGTGTTGATATATATATATATATATATATATATATATATATATATATATATATATATATATATATATACACACACACACGTTTGCGTTTTATTTGTGTTAGTAAGTCACGCGATATGGAAAACATCTGCCACTTTTAACATAAATCCGTAAAATTCTGGAGCTGTGGCTGTTTCGAGATTAAATTTAGTAATTAAATTTTGGTTGCAAGCTATTTCTAGGTAATGTGATTACTACATAAATAGACTTTACTTTGCATATTAGAATCAAATGCAGAGGTTCATAACTTGAACAAATTTGACCAAATGATTTTATTTAACCGTATTTGATGAAAAATAACCCTTTTTTATCTAATTAACTGACTCGGACAACCGACCACTTCACTTACGAACTCGGAAGAAAATTCAATGGAGCATTTTTCATTGGACAGTGACCAGAACAAGGACAGCGGCACACGTCTCTGTGTTTATACACCGTGGAATGGCGATACAATGTTTAGGCGAACTTTTGACTCCTTTTTTTTTTTCTAATGCATTCTGAAAGAATACTCTTGATTCTCTTGCGAAGACAATTCAATGACTACTTTTCTTTTACTGCTAATAAGGCTGTGGTGATTGGCGGGGTAACGTCCTTGACTGGTGAACGACAGACTGGGCCTGGTTAGTCCCGCTCAAACTAGTTAGTTCCTTTGATCGCTACAACTTCACCATCCTTGTCAGCTCTGGATGGGGGGTTTAGGTCATCAGCAGCCATTGCCTGGGCTTCCTTGGTCATACCTTGGGTGAAGAGGGGGCTTGGGCGCTGATTATATATGTATATGGTCAGTTTCTAGGGCATTGTCCTGTATGATAGGGCAACGTCACTGCCACTTGCCTCTGCCATTCATGAGGGGCCTTTAAACCTTCAATAAGCGGAAATTTCTACCTGCTTCTGTTTTCCCTTAAGCAAGAGAACTCTAACCCTAGACAGTCGAAGACCATGGCACTATCCAAGACAAGAGAACATTGGTTTGATTTGCAGTGTCCTTCTCCTAGAAGACATGCTTATCATACTGAGCTCTCTACCCTTACCAAGTGGAAAGTAACCACTAAACAATTACAGTGCAGTTGTTAATCCTTTGGGTGAGGAAGAATTGTTTTGTAATCTCTTTGTTGTCAGGTGTATGAGGACTGAGGAGAATCTATAAAGAATATTCAGGAGTATCTGGTGTATGTGTAGGTGAAGACAAAGTGAACCGTAACCAGAGAGAAGGATCCAATGAAGTACTCTCTGGCCAGTCAAATGAGCCCATAACTCACTGACATTCAAGGAAAAAAAATTCAAACAAACATAGGGCTATATACTAAAAATCACCTGTACAAGATCATCTGTGCTCTGTACAGGGGAGAGCAAATTCCTAATTCTTGGATAAATTCCATAATTCCTATACAGTATATAGCAGAATGAAGCTACTGGTACAATAGTCAAGATATTTTCTTTTATCTGTCAGTAGCTAGTAAAATACCAGCAGGAGTTATGATTTTGCACTGAGCTAACATATATAGCCTATGAATTTTTGCTGCCAGAGAGAGTGCGGGTTTAGGAAGGAAAGAGGAACCATTGGCACAGCCTTACTAAGAGCGCAAATGCACAGGAAATATAGAGAAAATACATACTTATACATAGTCATTATTGACATGGTACCCTGTGACCTCCTATGGAAGATGCTTCCATAATATGAAGTTTAGTATATTTTTCTAAATACAACCTAAGGTCTGTATTAATGGCTTGAAATTCTTATCCTTCCCCATGGAAATGAGAGTGAAGGAAGGTGATGTTCTGCTCCCTGTCCTATTGAAACAGTTTATCTCCTCAATACTGGGTTTATTGCAACAAAAAAAGAAAAAAAAAATAGAAGACTGAGCCCATGCAGAATACAAAATGGATGGTATCCTGATATATCAGTTTAGTGAGATCGGTGTTACTGTAAGGACATGGGTCGTGGTATGACAATGAAACAATATCTAACAGATTTTGTACATTTAAGAACAAAGTCCTGAGAAGAATATTGGGAGTTGAATGGCAGGATAGGACAATGAATGAAACTATAATAAAAGATTACTAGAGTGCCATATGTGGATGAGATCATGATGAGGGGTAAATGGAGATGGTTTGGGCATACTCTTCACAATCCCCATGAGAGATTAGTTCAAAAAACTTTCAACTGGGCTCCACAAGACACTAGAAGAGTTGGACGATCCAGGTCTACATGGCTGAGGACTATGAAGTGTGAAGTTGGAGAAGATGAATGCGACCGTTTCTAGTCCAGTGCAGCAAACTAACTTAGTATGGGTGGCCCTGAATAATACAGCATTGCTGATCTTGAAGTTACACAAACCCTTTCACCACGTTAAGGTATACCCACTCAGAAAGATCAAATCAGATTACCTTCAAAGATGAATCCTATATATGTGTCAGAGAGAGAGAGAGAGAGAGGAAAATTCGCTGCAATAAAAGTTATCACCATTACTAAATTAGGTAGTTATGTATATTTATCAATTATATACAATTTCATCAATTTTGCCATTACAATACATTAGTGTCCGAGACTTTGAAAATGCTATCATATAAGCAAACGTCCGTGTATTTTTATGTGATGTTTTGTTCTTGAGAGAGAGAGAGAGAGAGAGAGAGAGAGAGAGAGAGAGAGAGAGAGAGAGAGAGAGAGAGAGAGAGAGAGAGAGAGATGCGAATTGTAATTCACATATTTTGGCAATACGTATCCGAATTGGTTCGATTTCCGGATAAGCATAAAAGATGCTCGTCGCCCATCTGATATGGAGATGAGCTCAAAAATACTCTGGATGGAAGACGACCATCTGCCAAGTCTACAATTCTCTCACAAGATGAAGCTCTTTCAGGCATTTCTTTTTTTTATTCTTGTCTGCTGGTCAACTTCTTTTATAGAAAATCCTTAATTTTCTTTTTTTAACTTTTATTTTTTTTTACTATTGAAGTTATTTTATTTCCTACATTTCTTTAAATGTAACTACTAAATCACTTCGGTGGTTTCCGTATTCAATAATTAGTCGTTCCCGTAAACTCTGTTTTCAATGACAGTAACATAATACAGGTTAAATGATTGGTCTATTATCTATTTTTTCAATGAAGAGATAGTATTGTGAAATCTCTTAAATCCAGATCTACTACTTGCTTTTTTTTTTCTTTGGTCTGTATTAATTTAGTTTCTTCGAGAAATGGCATTACGAACCTACATTGTGAAATTAGACGTAATAGTCCAATATAGAACCACACACTTCAATAATTTGTCAATCCATATGTCCGAATGCTTTCCTCTCGCAATATAACACGTATTGTTTGATAGCATTAATGGAATTCTGAATCAACTAAGCCTATATTTCAACTATATAATCAATAGAAAGTTATACACCCTTATCTAATTTTGTGATATGCTACAGTATGTCTCCTTGATTTCTAGAAACATGAAGAGGCCAAATTCATTTGGACTTATTCCATTTTTTTTTTTCGTGATCAACTGTACCATCTATACACATTTACATTCAATGTGTCTCATTGGCCAAGAATGAAAAATCTTCGTGGCCAAGTGGTAGCACTGTCTCTACAAGTTTGCCGGATCAGGGTTCGATTCCCGGCCGGTCACAAGGTCTTGTCTTTGTGTGATTTCGCCTGGGGCTCTGATCCCGAGGTCGTTAAGAGATTCCAGACATTAATGCATAAAAAATATATGACTTATTTGAATATGAAAAACACGTCTAAATGTGCAAAATTTATCATATATATATATATATATATATATATATATATATATATATATATATATATATATATATATATAAATCTGGCTACCATTATATTCCATACTCAACTTCCAAGCAAAAAAAAAAAAAAAAAATGCCATTATGAATCCTAACTTAGCAATGGAAATATGTGAAGACGGGTCTCGAATATTTCATCAGCACAATAACTAACGACAATTATCACAGTTCTGCCAAAGGAATTTATTATATCATTATTGACCTAATAAAACAGTAATATGAATGTTAAATACAGAGATAGTGGGGTCATAAAACCATTGTAATATTCGAAACGTCCTGTTTGATTCCAATGACAGGTTTGTCGAAAACAATATTGTCATTTGGGATAAAAATAAAACGTTCGTTCATGATTTATGCTATTAATTTTGAACAGTCACTCATGGTATAGAGCAGCTTTAGGGGTAAATTATATTAGTTATCAGTAATTCCTGTTCTTTTCATTTTTATAAATGTTCTTTCCCTCGTTTAACAGCAGTACATTCATGCTAAGCCTTCAATGTAAATATACTTTTCCAATACAATAGTAATAATCATAAAAATGGCATCACTCTTAAACTAGGATCTCCCCTATATAATAAAGAGCAAATGTCTCTCTCTCTCTCTCTCTCTCTCTCTCTATATATATATATATATATATATATATATATATATATATATATATACACATAAACAGTATATATACAAACAAATTTCTTTCCGGTCACACTCAGCGGCATTGTCAAACGTATAACTACTCGGCAGGGGGGAGTGGGAATAGTCATTCCTTGGTGAGAGGGGATTCCCCAAGATATACAATCGGAAACCACAATTTGCCGAAATTGTTGGATTGTAATTAGGATAGGAGGAGGGAATGGGAAGGGTTAAACCTTTGTGTATGTGGATATCTAACTAAATATTTAAGACCTCATTTTAAACGGGTCGCGTACACTAGTAAAGAATAATCTCGTAACTAGCAGCTACTTTTTTCCGGTCATCGTCAGCTAAGCAAAATGCATTTATGAATTGTACTCAGACATTGTGGCTGAGATCGTCAATCCAAATATAAGAAAAATAGAGCGATTTTATCTTACTTGATAGTCAGTGAATAATGGAAAGAACTAATAAACTTTCACCAGGAGAAGGTATAAAGGAGTAAGAGGTGAGGAAGGGAAAGGAACAGGATGATATCTATTTTATCTGGCTTTATAAACTTCATATCTGTAGCTGTATTTATATAACTGTTAAGTGAGGATACCTTAACGTGGTGAAAGGGTTTGTGCATTGCCATGATCAACAAAGCTGTACTAGTCAGGGGTACCAATACCAGGTAGGTTTGCTATGAGTGACCAGACAAAAGTCTCCCACCGTCAGTATTCCGCAGTGGTCAGCGTTGTGATGAAAACTGGCCAAATCACAGACATGGATAAGGACATGTCTCAGATCTTTGTCCTGCAGTGAACTCGAAACGGCTGTATTTGTTGTTGTTGATAGAGAAGTTTATTCCTTTTTCTCTCTTTTTATATTTGGTCATTCAATTCCTTCAAAGATCCGTTTGCAAAATGATATTCTTAGGGGTTAATCTATAAAGACATTCACTCATTAATGAGAATTTATCCTTTAGTAGGATGCTATTGTATTTATGTTATTATCTCATAAGAAGCGATAACACCATCACAATGAAAGTTTTGGATGTTTTTTATTCACTACGAAAAACCTGTAGTGTTTTCTTTTGAATAAAGATTACGGGTTTAAATAAGTAAATAAAGATTGTGCACTGGTCGTTTTCATAATGTCTCTTTCTTCTTCAGAGAATCCTGGTTTTTGCTTACATTTTTATCTTTTTATTCCCCCATTCTGTCTCGTTTCCATACTCCGAAAGGTTAATCTTAATAGAAACCATTATCAAAACTTACATTCTCTATCCTAATTCTAATTTTAGCATTCCTGATTATAAAGTTTCCTTTCTCTTTTTATTTATGGATATACCATCGTAATCATCTTTAATTTATTGCCAGTTTTAATGTGTTCCAAATATATCAATAGGATTTGATTTTCTTGTTACGTTTCAACATATTTTTATTTAATGGCAGTTTTAATATATGTCCCAAATTCATTCATGGGATTTGATTCTCTTATTACTCTTTCCAGAGTTAATCGTATTAGTCTTGGAAAAAAAAAACGCTATTAATTCCTTTTTCTCCTTTGACTTTTATTATTATTTCTTATATATCTTCAAATAAGATAGTGAGTCCTTATAGACTTTTTTCTTGCATTTTCAGTTCGTGTTTAACTCACCGAACATGATTCCTCTCCTAAGAACATTTAAGATAATGAGTTTTCAAGACATCATTGCCGAATAAAAACAGAGAGAGAGAGAGAGAGAGAGAGAGAGAGAGAGAGAGAGAGAGAGAGAGAGAGAGAGAGAGAGAGAGAGAGAGAGAGCGAGCTATCAGCAGAATGAGTCAATTACCTTGCCGAGGTCCTCCGCTGCGTCTACGTATATTCAGTCATTATTTGCATTTGTCACAAAATTATATTAGAACTGGATTTGGAATTGAATATAAATTGTAAAAATTGGCCAGAATTATACTCTGTACTGTGACTCTACAATAATCAGAAGTCTTACATCTAGGTTCAGCAGGCACTATAATCCAGAATATATTTGCCTTGTTAAAAACCCCATCACATCAATGCAACTACTCTATTGATGGCTAAACTCCAGCGAGGAAAAAATCCTGTAGTAGTAGCAGCAGTAGTAGTAGTAGTAGTAGTAGTAGTAGTAGTAGTAGAGAGAGAGAGAGAGAGAGAGAGAGAGAGAGAGAGAGAGAGAGAGAGAGAGAGAGAGAGAGAGAGAGAGTGTGTGTGTCTGTATATTTAATAGCATTAAAAGTATGCATGAGATTATACGAATTTTCAAAGAACCGTGAGTTTTATATGTTCCTATCAAGGGAGGGCGAGATCAATACTTCAAGAGATTATTATTATTATTATTATTATTATTATTATTATTATTATTATTATTATGTAAACTACAACCTTAACTGAAAAAGTGGATGTCATAAGACCAAAGGTTTAAACAGAGAAAAGTAGCCAAATGAGGAAAGGAAATAAAGAAATAAATAAATCATAAGAGAAATAGTGAACATTTAGTATTAGATGTTTTAAGAACAGTAACAACATTAAAATACATCTTTCATATATAAACTATAAAAAGAGACTTATGTCACCCTGTTCAACATAAAAACATTCACTGCAATTTTGAACTCCTAAAGATAGTGACGTACAAACTAGAAATAGGGTCCCAGTGATACCCTCTAACCTAAATAGTATTTAAGCCAGGACTCAAAGGAGAAAGTGAAAACCAAAACTAATTCCAGGATTTCCAGGCGGCAACTGGAACTACTGTCTCGTTCTCTCCCAGAAGGTGACGCTTCAATTCACCTGAGCGCACCGGTCCTTCATGGTCGGCCCGAATTTCAGTTATACGACACAAAGGTCTCTTTGAACGTAAGGCGATTTAGTTGAAGCTCTCTCTCTCTCTCTCTCTCTCTCTCTCTCTCTCTCTCTCTCTCTCTCTCTCGTTGTTTTATATCTCTTCTCATTTAATTCATTTCTCGACAAAATTCAATTTAGTTAAAATGTCTCCAGCATTCGGTAACAAACCGGTACAATAAAAATATATTTCATTATCTATTCAACGCTCATTTTTGTCTAATATCACAAATAGAAAACTATCCATTTCACTTTTGTCCTGAATTTGTCAAAAATTTAATTTAAAAGAATAATCTAAATTCGTATATTATCATTTTAATAAATCTTCAAAATAAACTTATCACAGAAAAAAAATTATTTTGATTGTTTCCATGGTGTAATAAAATAATCTTACTCTGGCTAATACAACACTGGCATGAAAGTAGATGCCTTTCAAAATCAGCAAAATCTTCTGACAATTTTCTCAGGCCCATAAAAGTACCACCGGTGGCGTTGAAATTAGCTTTTGACGACAGAGAGAGAGAGAGAGAGAGAGAGAGAGAGAGAGAGAGAGAGAGAGAGAGAGAGAGAGAGAGAGAGAGAATCTTATTAATCGATTCCTTTCTAAAGACACTCTTCCGATCCTCTTTCCGTCCGGAGCTTGAATAGAATTGTCTGTGAAATAAATTTATATATATCTCAACTTCCTTCCCAGACTTCGTCGTTGTGACATATTACGCATTAGATACTCGTCTATGCTTTAGGCCTACTGTAGGCGCCCTGGGTCTTATTACGGCTTAATCCTGGCAATGTGTTCTCGGATGCAATCACTTTCTGTTTTGATGGAAGTTGGGACCACTTCCATCCAGGGACATTATAATGCAGTTGATAGATTTCTCCAGTACACAAGGGTCGACTGAACCCGACTGCAGAGCATCAATCACGCTAAGTCTCTCAAAATGCAAAGCTTCATTTACACGACGAGTCACACAGACTACAGAGCTTCAATTACACTACGAGTCTCCCAGACTACAAAATTCAATTCAAGAGTCTCCCAGATTGCAGAGCTTCGATTACACGACGAGTCTCCCAAATTGCAGAACTTCGATTCACGAGTCTCCTAGATTGCAGAGCTTCAATTACGCAAATAGTCTCCCAGACTGCAGAGCTTCAATTTAAGAGTCTCCCAGAATGCAGAGCTTCGATTACACCCGTCTCACAGAATGCAGAGCTTCAATTCAAGTGTCTCCCAGATTGCAGAATTTCAATTACACGACGAGTCTCCAAGAATACAAGGATTCAATTAAACGAGTCTTCACACTGCAGAGCTTCAATTCAAGAGTCTTCCAGATTGCAGAGCTTTAATTACACGACGATTTTCCCAGACTGCATATTTTCAATACAAGTCTCCCAGTTTGCTGAACTTCAATTTCATGATGAGACTCCCAGACTCCAGAGCTTCAATTACATGGCGAGTCTTCCAGACTGAAGAGCTTCAATTACATGATGAGACTCCCAGACTCCAGATCTTCAATTACATGGCGAGTCTCCCAAACTCCAGAGCTTCAATTACACGATGAGACTCCCAGACTCCAGATCTTCAATTACATGGCGAGTCTCCCAAACTCCAGAGCTTCAATTACATGATGAGACTCCCAGACTCCAGATCTTCAATTACATGGCGAGTCTCCCAGACTCCAGAGTTTCAATTACGTGACAAATCTCCCACACTCCAGAGCTTCAATTACATGACGAATCTCCAAGACAGAAGAGCTTGAATTACACGAGGAATCTTCCTGACTACAAAGCTTCAATTACACGAAGTCTCCCAGAATGCAAAGCTTCAATTACACGACAAGTGTCCCAGCAGTTTTCCTTCTCTTTTCATGAAGCACTTATGATTTTGGGGTAGACAGCCAGGCGCTGGGGCCTAGGAGGCCACTCAGCGTCCAATAGCTACTGGGTAAAACGCTAGAGTCACTATAAGTAAATGAAAATGGTTTGGAGAACAGGAGAGAAACGATTTGAGAACGGGGACAAAGTAACAGAATACAAAGTAAGTGCAGCTTAAGGTCTAAGGAATGCAGCAAAAACCCCAAAGGAATACCTACAGTACAATGGCCCCTTTGCTGTACATTGACAAAACTAACAATCCACACAGCCCCCTAAGCCAAAAAAAAAAAAAAACAAGATATTGACACATTGTGGGATACAAGCGTATTCAAATCTGTCACAAAAGCAGCTCTTTAGCTGCACTGCTCTATCTTCCCAATAGAGAAGCCTCCAAAGATCTTGAGTAGGTAAAATAAGGTAAGGTAAGGTAAGGCTCTCACTCCACCGGTGGGTTACTGTAAACATCTCTGTCTGGCGATCTGCTAGAATGGATTTCATGTCCCACTCAAGCTCGATAGTTTCTTATATGTTCTGCAACATCACCATCCTTGACTATAGGTCTACCTGCTGAGTAATCAGCAGCCATTCCCTGGTCCTTTCTGGTCTTGGCTTGGTTGGAGAAGGGGCTTAGCCCCGACCATATAAATACTTGATCAGTCTTCAGAGCATTGCCACTGTCCCTTGCCTTTGCCATTCATGAGCGATATTTAAATCTTGAGTAGGTATGCACGTGAAAGTGCTCAGTAAGGTAAGTCACTGGTTTAAAAGATGACAAACCCACTTACTTATCAAAACTATTAAAATACTGGCTTGAGATGAGTTCAGTTAATGGCTACTTATCCATTCAAAATTTTTGTAAAGTTATTCATTCTATCACCTACTGTTCATTCTGAATTAACCTAATAACTTTGAATAAATTTAAATAAAATTGTCAAAGTAGTTTAACGCTAAATGTTAATAATTCATTAAACTACAATTTAATATCAAGTAAATTATCTACTCAAGTTTCATTTAAATGAGACTAAAATGCTCACTCAAATCACTTCAATTTATTAGAAAATTATTGACTCATCAACTGAAATGGCATTACTCAATATTTCTAATCAAGCTTAAAGCACAAGAAAAATTCTAAGTGAATATTTCAGAATTTTCTCTTATGAATTACCTTTTAAATCTCTCATTCAACCTTTCCATTCTCGTTAGAAGGCTTTGTCGGTTATTCATATTCTCTCTCTTTCACCGAATCAACGTACCTAATTTATATCCGGGCATATCTATTATTATTATTATTATTAATTATTATTATTATTATTATTAATATTCTCGTTAGGCTTGTTGTTGAAAATGGTAAACAATCTAGGTGCAATCCAAATCAAGAAGACAGAAGTGTAAAATGCTTCAAACTTTGAGAAGAATAATCCATGAAAGGTGATCAAATAGAATTATTATCATTATTACGACTAGCTAAGCTACAACCCGAGTTGGAAAATAAGGATGCAATAGGACAAGGGCTCCAACAGGGGTAAATAGCCCATTAAGGAGAAGAAATAAGGAAACAGATTGAACAGCATGCCTGAGTGCACCCTTAAGCAAAACAGTGGAAGACCATGGTACAGATGCTATGGTACTACCCAACGATAGAGAACAACAGTTTGTTTTTGGTGTGTCCCTCTAGAAAGAGCTGCTTACTTTAGCTAAAGTGTCTCTTGGACCCTTGCCAAGAAAACCACTAAATAAGAGCAGTGCAGTCGTTAAGCAATTAAGTGAAGAAGATATTTTCAGTTATCTTAAGAGTTGTCAGGTGTATGAAGAAAGGCGAATGTGTAACTAAAATGCCATACTATTCGGTGTTTGTGTAGGCAAAGTAAAAATGAACCGTAACCAAGAGGTATCCAATATATCACTGCCTGGTCAATCAATGGACCCAATAACTCTCTAGCGGTAGGAACTCGACGGGTGGTTGATGCCTATTACCTTTTATCCTCTCGTATTTATTAGGAATTGCTTTCCTATTATGGTCTTCGAAATACAATTTCATTCAAAATGTTAAACAATATAGTTACCATCACTAATCGAATTTACTTACGCACCCACTCGCCCACTTTATATATTTTTATATTTCTTTAGATGTAAAAATTACCCACGAGCTTTGTATGATTATAAAGAACTGTAAGAATGAATAAAGAATGAAGAACAGAATAGAGATGTCGGGATATGAAAGGCAAGGTATTGTAATTAAAAAAAATATATATAATAATGGAACCAAATTAAAAGGAGTTTATGGGCGGAAAATCCATCAATAATATTAATGCCTCAAAACTTCAAAGGACACATTGCCTATCCGGTGCTAATGTTCATATGAATTTACCATTAAATTACATAATCTGATGCGTCAAAAATATTGCTTTTCTAACATAAAAAGACACTAAAATCCTTACCAGATCTTAAGTGAGTTATGAACTACAGTGAGTAACTGTGTGACCTAATGTACACTGGAAATGACCCATATGTTTCCTAAACATTTTTATTTTCATAATTTCCAGTTGGGCCATTATGGACAAATACTCCGAAATCAAACCATTGTTCTCAAGTCTTGGGTAGTGTCATAGCACCTGCATCTATACCATTGTCCTCCACTTTTTTGGGTTAGAATTATCGTTTTTGCAGAATAAACTATTTTTCCTGTTGCAATCCATAGGATTATAACATCTTGCTTTTCCAACTAGAGTTGTACCGAGCTAATAATAATAATAATAATAATAATAATAATAATAATAATAATAATAATAATAATAATAATAACAGATAAAGACTTCTCTTGAAAAAAAGAACCCCTTTTAATTAACAAAATTAATATCATCAACATTGTGGCTTCAATGTTGACGCCTGTCTTTGAGATCTGTAATTCTTCACTTCATTATTCAGAGGTGCAAAACTTTGTACGATATTCAGAAAATATGAATTGTTATTTTAATGAATGAAAATCATACGTATAGCCATGCGAATAGTATTTAACGTGTATTAATTTGAAAG
>NC_090752.1:82342212-82379712 GCF_036898095.1 Palaemon carinicauda
TACACATTTTCATACACTATTGCAATTGAGCGTACTTCAACGTCGGCGTAACAACGAAATAGCAATTAATGCATATATAATTACAGCATTCGAAGAAATATCTTATTCTCATATCCCCCCCCCCCCTTACAGTTGCCCCGCTGCCGCTGTTGTAATCTCATTAAGAAGCAATTGTTTAAAAATGTTTGTTTCCAAACTGTTGTTGCAAAACAGAAAACAACTTTGCACGGGAGTTGAAATGTCTTACTGTTTACTCAGGAAGGCCAAAGCTGTGTTGTTATCCATTTAACAATGTTTCATATATCTGAGAGAGAGAGAGAGAGAGAGAGAGAGAGAGAGAGAGAGAGAGAGAGAGAGAGAGAGAGAGAGAGAGAAAGTGGGCAGAATACATACAGGGCGTAGCACACACCCAGGCAGAGAGAGAGAGAGAGAGAGAGAGAGAGAGAGAGAGAGAGAGAGAGAGTTTTAAAGCTACACACTTTGTGACGAGGGTCATAAAATGCTAACGACAATATTTGCCAGTATTTTTAGCGCTTTTGAAACAGCGACGCTGATAAAAATAAACAAAATGAATTAGTTTGTTTACGTTTATTAACATTCACAGCTCAAAAGCTTCACTGGTTTAATGCTACAGAAATTTTAAGGCATCTCTCACTATGCAACCTTTAAAATTGAATACCCTAATCTACACGCGTAGTTAATTTTTATATTCGTCATTCTCAATTTTAAGGCATCAAAACAGCCTTTAAAATTTGATACCCTAATCTAGCATGCGTGGATCACTTTTACATTCGTCAATCTCATAATATAAATGTCAACATTTTGTTGGTACATAGCCCAGGTCAAAAACAACGTTACAACCCTTATTGCGCTGTGATACAAGGAAGGCGTTAACCAAGTGATTAAATTTCACAGGTATTCGCTTTAATGTCAAGTTTCCCACCTCGTCCTCAATCCTTATGAAATCAGACTTCCATAATCTCATCCTAAAGCCATCGTCTCCTTGCTGAAGACGAAAAACATCCCTAACAAGCATCTAAAAGGCCATTTACATCCTAATGACCTTAACATAAATAGAGATGTTTCAGAAGTTGAAATGAAAAGATGATGAATGTACGCTGACGTATTACAATCTCATTACTGCCATTTTATTTTTAAAGCAATGCTTCACCTTGAATTTTACGACGCCAGAAGAATTGTCTCTTTTAGTACCTCATACTTTTATTTTCTTGATAGCACCAATCGATGAGACCTATCTATAGCAAGGTGGGTTTGAGATACATTTATGTGTATTTATGAGTGTGTATATATATATATATATACACATACACATACACATATACATATATATATATATATATATATATATATATATATATATATATATATATATGTATGCATATACATATATATATATATATATATATATATATATATATGTATACATATACATATATATATACATATACATATATATATATATATATATATATATATATTGTATATGCATATATATACATATATATAAATATATATATATATATATATATATATATATATACACACACACACACACATATATATATATATATATATATATATATATATATACATATATACATATATGTGTGTGTGTTTATTGAGGTGAGCATTTTGATGCACAGGCGCCTGTGTTAGTTTATTACGTTACTAAACAAGAAAAGCGATTAATATCGATATATAATTGTTTTTATATTTACACACACTTCATACAAACATACAATATATACATGGTATTCATATATATACACTTAGACACATAATATATATATATATATATATATATATATATATTATATTCATTTCTAAATATATGTATGTACGTATGTATGTATATATAAACCATTACACGCAACACGTCATAATTAACGGCTAAACATTTATATAAATATTCACACACATGCAGACGCACCCAGGGTAAGACTAGCTTCTCTCTCCCCTCGGCTATTCCTGAGTGTGGCCGGAAAGATATATATATATATATATATATATATATATATATATATATATATATATATATATATATATATATATATATATATAGAGAGAGAGAGAGAGAGAGAGAGAGAGAGAGACTTGCTCTTTATTATATAGGTAATATTATACAGTATATACGGCTGGTTATAAATACAGTCCTGGGTACATGGAGTAAGCATCTAGAAAGTTTGTTAATGGGGAAAAAAGAAGTAAGGGTCTGTGTGAGGCTGACAAAACTAGTGAAAGTGACTGATGAAAATAGAGAAAAAAAAATTAATTAAGAAGTTGAAGAATATAAAGACACCAATAATCGAGAGGATTAAAGTGAGATACTGCAGTATGTTAGTGAGAGTATCCTTGAATAGCTAACCAGAGTTTGCAGGGCACATTTGACTGATTTAGAGGTCCAAATGTATGGGTAGGGGGAATACCCATTTCGTTGTATACAGATGAATTTGGTAAAGATGTCTGTACGAATTATAGTTATAACATTACTTAGTATACCCGGATTTTCATTGACAAAGTAGAAGACAGACAGACTGATAAGGGAAGAGCATTATATGTTTAGGCAAGACAAATTATGTGGGAATAAAGTTCATGTTGTAAAACAGTTATTTGGGAAGTTTGGAAGGAACGAGAAAAAAGTTCTATGTATCTTACATGAACCTGTAAAACCGCTTTTGATAGAACTGACAGATAAGCAATGGTGAAGGTACTGGGAATGTATGGTACTGATGGTAGATTACTACAAGTAATTAAAAGTTTATGGTTGAGTTGAAAAAAAAAAAGAGTTACAGTATGAATAATTGTTATGAAAGCTTATCTGAGCAGAGGGTTAATGGTCTCTGTCACTATTCAAAATTGTCTAATAAAGGAGAGTGGGTAAGGAATGAAGTTCTTTGATAAGAAAATGAGATGACATGGAAATGTGGAATGATTGATGATTGCGTCTGATATCGTACGAATTGGAGGACAATAAAGATAAACTACTGAAAATGGTAAGAGAGTTTGAAAGTCTCCGCAAGACGATTTAGTGGATAGTGAATGTGAGAAAGATACTGAAAGTGAAAGGTAATGAAGAAGATGGACTAATGAAATGTTGGAGAGGTTGATTCACATAAAAATTTTGCAGTATATAGATTGACTAATTTGGTGTTTTCTGGCATCTTGACATGTAAGGTCATTGGCGCCGATATCGTTTATTGTGGAAAAAAAAAAAAAAGCAAAGATGTCATTTTAAAAGTTCAATACTTTTCAGAAGACCTGCTTCTGAAATAAAACTAAAAATACCACTAGCATGGTAGGACACATCATGTCCAAGAATCTTGGCAAGGATAACTGTAGATATAACAGACGATTGCAAGATGTCAGAAGAGGTGAGTCACAGAAAATGAGAAGCAAGAAAGATACAAAAATGTCTGCCAAAGACTGGTAACAGACTTGAGTTGTTCATAGAAAATAAGTTGGTAATGTATGAACAGATTTTTTTTTCAATACTCTTTCCATTATAAAAGTGAAGTATGAGGTATACCTGAAAAAGCAGAGGTGGTAAAAAGGCTAGTAGAGGTGAAAGGATGGGTCAGAGTATTATGAGGTGGTTCAGTCACGTGGAAAGAAAGTAACATGTTGGGGAAAAGAGTATATACTCGAGAGGAGCTTAGAGATATAAAGATAGTAAAGCCTAAAAGTGCTGAAATTGAAAGGATGGATCAGAGTATTTTGTGGTGGTTCAGTCATGTAGAAAGAATGCAATATTTTGGAGAAACGAGTATAATATGATTTAAAGGCGTTTGGAGATATAAAGAGAGCAAAGCCTCAAAAGGGTTAAAACGATTACGGGACAAGACTATTCTAAAAGAAGGATCTTTCTATCTCTATTTTGACAACAGCATTGCCATCCGTTCTGTGTAATTTATCCCCTATATAATCATCCCTTTCTATATATTTTGAAAATAATAAATATAACTTTTCCTTCAAATGTTTTCCCCATAAACGTAGCAGCCTCTCGTTAATATGGTTTAGCAGTCAACCTCCACTTTCCATAAACCCCCTTCCTGAACGCCGCATTGAACTTCTGTCACCTCGAGTCATTGCATACTAACAAGGAAGTGCAAACACAGAGATGTCATCTGGGATTCGAAGTAAAGGCAGAGACGAATTGCCATTTGAGCACCTCCAACGATTCCACGGTTTATGTGGGAGAGCTTCAGCTTAAAAGGGGTATTCGAATGCAGTAAATATAGACACACAAATACACCAGAGAGAGAGAGAGAGAGAGAGAGAGAGAGAGAGAGAGAGAGAGAGAGAGAGAGACGCTTGACCTCTGATCAGATGTGTCATTTCTTTCAATATAATTAATTTGAGATTTTAATTTTCAAATTTTCAGATATCTCCTATTTCCCGTAATGACTTTTGTATAAAAAAAAAAAAGATGAAAAAAATATTTCGTTTCAGGCTATGGCAGAACCAATGGGAATCTTGCTACCCAATAATTGGATAAAATCAATCCTTATTCATAAGCAAAGAGGAGGCTACAAGCGGATTCAGTCGACTATTGGAACATATACATTTAACTCCAGATGGCTTCACTGCCTAAACGCCACATTTGGTGAGATATGTCTTCGCTGAAACGAATCGGTTTCGATTAAATGATTCATCAAGCAAAATTTCTATTTTATTATTATCATTATTATTATTATTAGTAGTAGTAGTAGTAGTAATAGTAGTAGTAGTAATAGTAGTAGTAGTAATAGTAGTAGTAGTAGAAGTAGTAGTAGTAGTAGTAGTAGTAGTAGTAGTAGTAGTATATTGCTATCTTGCTATCATTATAATCAATATTATTATTATTATTATTATTATTATTATTATTATTATTATTATTCAAAATGAACTCGAATCTCTAATATGAAAATCAAACCTCATTGAATTTACATGCGTGGAAAAAAAAGATGAATTCCCAATAAAAGATACTGTAATATGAACCAGCAAATGTATAAAATAAAATATGAATCAAAGGCAGAAGAACAAAGAAGCATTGTAATTTCAAGCACTTACATAATCTCGATTAATCATCACTAACCAGGAAGACTTTTTTTTTTACTTAAGTCTCTCCATGTTTCATATATATGAAAGATCTATCTCAACGTTGTTACTGTTCTTGAAATATTTTATATCAACTATTCATTACTTCTCTTATAGTTTGTCTATTTCCTTTCCTTTCCTCACTGGGCTATTATTCCTTGTTAAAGCCCTAGGGCTTATAGCATCCTCCTTTTCCAACTAGGGTTGTAACATAGCTAGTAATAATAACAATAATAATAACAATAATAATAATAAAGTGTCTTTCTTTCTACCACCTACCTCAATCCATCTATCCAGCTTTTTCCGGTTACATATTTAGATAGATATGCACACACATTCACACACCCACACACAGATTCACTCCTTCTCACCCCTCCCCCTTTCCTAACCACAACCTCTCTCACCAGGGTATGACTACCCTTTCTCCGCCATACAAGAGCCACGGGGAGAGACATCGTACAGTAGTTACAAGTCATGTTGCAGAAAGTAACCGGATATATACTGTATATATATAAACTGTATATATATATATATATATATATATATATATATATATATATATACATATATATATATGTGTGTATATATATAGCCAGACACATATTCTTTATTATTTAGGGGATATGCACACCTTTGGTCATCAGTAGGTCCTTTCCTTTAAGTTTCCCACATACATTCATCCTTAATTTCTATAATGCAAAGACAAATATATAAGCAAAACAAAAGTTCGAGTAACAAAGGAAAAAATAATTTCATAATTTAATGGAGAGAGAGAGAGAGAGAGAGAGAGAGAGAGAGAGAGAGAGAGAGAGAGAGAGAGAGAGAGAGAGAGATTGATTCCCGAAGATATTATAACATTATTATCTGCAAAGCTCAACAAATCTTCACCGCTGATTTCATTCCCAAAGACAACCAGTGACACATCAACATGCTTTTGCATTACCTACGAGATTTGGCGACGAATGCCGGTTCTAATTCGCGAATTTATTCAAGAGAACTTCCTGGCTTATGTATAATTACATTGTTTCCAAGGAGGCAACATGCAATATTGCAAGGGTTGTTATTGAATCAATTGAATACTAAGAGGATAAGAATACTAATATTCATATTGGTGTTTTATAGTTATATTTCTCTCTCGTTTTGTGTTTAGTCTCCAAATGAGATATTAGCTCAAATACTAGCACACACAAAGACAAATACACAAACACATACCTTCACACTCCCCATGAGAGATTAGTTCACCAAACTTTCAACTGGGCTCCAAAAGGCACTAAAAGAGTTGGAAGTCCCAAACCTACAAGGCTTAGGACTATCACGCGTGAAGTAGGAGATGACAAATGGAGAAGTATTGATTTGAAAGCTCGAGATAGAGACGACTGGTGAAATCTAACCGAGGTCCTTTGCCTCAATAGGCGTAAAGGGAGATGATGATGATGATACACACACACACACACACACACACACACACACACACCCGCGCGCGCGCGAATAAGTGTGTATTTTGGCATTTCCTTTTGAAAGAAAAAAAAAACATACTTAAAAAAACTGTGATATACTGCTACAATCGCATTGTCCACAAAAAGACACAAACTAAGTATAATAAGACGCCTCTAAACATCTTCCATTGAACCCCTTCATAAACATTCATCAATGCAACAGAGTCTCATTTGAAATGCGACGTTGCAGCTTTAAACAAAAGCAAAGGAAAGAAAGAGAATCTAATATCAAGTCACTCCCATTGAACAGTCGTCATCTAGCTCTTGCATCAAAAGCAATTTTGTTGAATGTGTGAGACGAACAGACTCGCTCTCTCTCTCTCTCTCTCTCTCTCTCTCTCTCTCTCTCTCTCTCTCTCTCTCTCCTATTTTCATATCTACCTGTCCATCAACATATACAGTTTGTCCCTTCTTATTTTCTTCTGTCATTTTTTTTATATATTGAGCATACAAGATGTCGTTATATAAATGCTTGTTCTTTCCATCTCTTTTTTTATATATTTACTCTAACATACATTCTCTCCTTTATCATTTGCAAACATATTTTATATATAAAAAGACCTTTCGAGCAAATTCATCTCTCTCTCTCTCTCTCTCTCTCTCTCTCTCTCTCTCTCTCTCTCTTACATTTCTTCAAGAAAGCAGAGATAATAAATTACAAACCTGAAACACATTACTGTACCTCAGCCAACCAAACAGATAAACAGATCACCCAATGGACTGTCACTATTGTGAGTCGAACTCAGGAAATAAAATATATGAAGCAAGAAATAAAAAGGGAAATAAATGAATAAATATGCACCCGCACAAAGTAATTAATCAAAGGGTTGTGATTATTCATGAAGTTATCACTGAGCTCACCAAGATGGAATCCTTTCTCTAAATCTACAGTGAGTCTATTTCCATTCACCTTTCTCTCTACCTCGCTCTCTTTATTATTATCATTACTTGCTAAGCTACAACCCTATTTGGAAAGGCAGGATGTTACAAGCACAAGGGCTCCAACAGTGAATATAGCCCAGTAAGGAAATAAGGAAACAGATAGAAAAGTGTACCCAAATGTACCCTCAAGGAAGAGAACTCGAACCCAAGGCAGTGGAGGACCATGGTACAGAGGATATAGCACTACCTAAAAGTAGAGACCAACGGTTTGACTATGAAGTGTCCTTTCCTATTCTCTCCATATGACCAAACTTCCTCAAAGCACTCTGTCCTATTTCCACACGTGTGCTACAAATTTCACTACAGTTTTTTTTGCACCTCCACATTTCTTACCCTTTCAATTCATTTCACCCAACAGGTAATTCATCTCAATAGCTGCTACCTCTTTCCTATTGGCCGTGTTCAATAACCATTCCTCACTTCCATAACGGAGCTTTAACATAACAGTCTTTAAAACACGTTAACTTTTGCTTCCAATGATGATCTTCGCAGCCTTTTGCAATGCTTCAGATATCTTTTATACCTCATCTGTGCCTTCAGTGATCTCATCTCTCATCTTACTATTATTCTTAACATCAGCAACCAAACACATTTACGAATCATCCACAACCATATCAACGCAGATTTACGTTCCATATCAATTACTGGAAGCTAATGGGCAGCCAAGCACAATTCATAATACCGAGGAGTGTTGTAATATCTTTTTTCCAGAGAAAATAGCTCTCTATTTTTTATTAATAAAGTTGAGCTCTCCATTTACACAACAGGCAAAAAAATACAACATTGTTAGGGTTCAGTTCTCATTTAACCTGGAAGAGGAGAGACAGATATAAATGGTGGAAGATAATGGACTGTTAGCGTAAAATTGCTGTCACAGCGAGTTCCACATGCATGCGTTATGAAAGGGGCTGAAACGATGAACGGAATTTTTATAATTAAACAATTCATTCCATTTATATGAACAATGCCACAACACGCAAATGGTGTTTGAATTCATATTTTTTTTTTTTTCAAAGTGGATATGTTGAAAACACTTTAGCTCGATGTGACATCCATCAGTTACCTATTGTTTTTTTTTTAAGCTTTTTTTTTTAGTAGAATAATTCGACTAACATCCAAGTTTCTCCTGGCTGTTGTTTTTTATTTTTTCAAAGAAGAAGAAAACAATAATTAGGATTATTTAAAACTCGAATAGATATTTAAAGGTTTAAAGGCCACTCCTGAATGTCAGAATCAAGGAAACTATGGCAATCACCTAGCTAGCAGGACAATGCCCGAGACTGACCATATATACATATGATCAGCGCCCAAGCCCCACCTATACCCTAGCTAAGACCAGGGAGGGCCAGGTAAGGGCTTTTTTTATGAATCAGCAGTAGACCTATGGGCTACCCCAAAGCTCGCATCTTTAGCTCACAAGATTGGTGAGATTCGAAACACTACAAGAAACTAGAGAGCTTGATCGTGACGCGAATCCCCGTCCGGCAGATCATCAGGCAGTGAATGTGATTTTCCAATTAAAGAGGGAAGATGATCTATTCTAGAAACTAGAGATATACATCTTTGATATTATACGTTAGACTGAAAAAAAAATCCTCAAATTATTTTTAGAGGATACGAACTCAAAAAGGATGAAAATACCATAAACAGATAGATAATTCGAAGATTTATGTTTGTAAACAGTTTCGAGATTTCTTTTTCTATATGTGAATGTCTCAAAATATTTTGTCATTGTGCCCAACTTCGAGAATTATGTAGTTCAAAACAAATTAGCTTTTCAAAAGGTATAAAGGTGCAAGGTGTTTCTTCTCGTTATAACTTAATTAGCAACACATTGCCTTGTTTAGATCTTAGTGCAGACTAAATAAAAGATTTTAAACCAAACGTCCATAACTTAAGAATCTATCGAGAAGAGCAAGTTGAGAAATCCTCTTTTTTCTATCCATCAACTAACTACATTTATATGATTCCTTCCTACCATTCAGCTTGTAGAGTCATAGGTTTAAAGGCCGCTCATGAACGGCAGAGGCGAGGGACAGTGACACTGCCCAATCGAGCAGGAGAATGACCTAAAGACTGACCATATATACATATGATCAGCGACAAATCCCCCTCTCCACCCAAGCTAAGACCAAGGAGGGCCGAGCAATGGATTTTTATGACTCAGCACACAGACCTATAAGCTCCCCCAAAGAAACCCCACCCCCTCCAGGTTAGCTCACAAGGATGCTTAGGTTGCAGCAACCAAAGGTACTAGCGAGTTTGAACGGGACTCGAACCCCGGTCTGGCGTTCACCCTTCAGGGACGTTACCACATCGGCCACTACACCCAATAGTTCCCCACGAACCCGACCGTCGGGCCATTTCTATTACTTTCTTATTTGCTTACTTATTGGAGACCATATTTGCATTCTTTGGTTGGGGAGGATATTCCTTCATGAGATTAAAGGATTCAAAGAGGCTGGACATATCATCACAGAAAGGACACTATTGCAAGGTACAGCTGCAGGAAACTCTTAAGCTTTAATCCTTGAGTGGAGTTTCCTTCTGCAGGTATTGAAAACCAATACTGTACGTTTCCTCGGGAAACACAGGAGTAGGTAAATAAATGAAATAAATAAAGGAAATGGACTTGGGGAATGCACACCTGGTCACTGGAAACCTTTTACATACAATTCCTCTCGAGGAAAAAAGCTGAATTACAGCACCTTGCTTGTTGTTCAAAGGAGGCCAAGTATGCCTGGTGACACTTGATGTGTCCATAAAAACACATGAAGGCTAGGTGTTGTTCTGTACGTATAAACTTTTATGTGGTATATGATTATCCATATTGAGAGAGAGAGAGAGAGAGAGAGAGAGAGAGAGAGAGAGAGAGAGAGAGAGAGAGAGAGAGAGATTATTTAATAAATTTATTACGCCCAAAGACGTCAAACAAAGTTACATATTTGCAATTACATACAGTACATCAAAAATCAACATAAAAGGAAAAATTACAGCATTGAATCATCAGTGTATCAGTTACAATAATAACATATATGAGTTTGTATTCCATTATCACAACAACTGCAACAGACAGTTTAGCAGCCACCAAAGAGTGGATGACGAGTCAAAATTACGTCTAGGTGGTCATCTTTGAGTAACTATTGACAGGTTTGAAATAAATTTTTGTCCTTGAGGTAACAGATTCCTGACAGTAGGGCAATGAAGGCAAGAGTGTTTAAGGTTATTGGCATTAGCAAGGTTACAGAGTTTACATGAGGTGTAGTGTGGTATGTCTGGTGTCTGTCCAACCTGCCACACAGGACGATATCCCACCCTTATCCTGGCACTTACGATTATTTAATAAATTTATTACGACCAACGACGTCAAACAAGGTTACATACAGTACATCAGAAATTACCAGGGAAAAAAAAAAAAAAAAATTACAGCATTGAATCATCAGTATGTCATTCACAAAAATAACATATATGAGTTCGTATTCCATTATCACAACTGCAACAGACAGTTTAGCAGCCACCAAAGTGTGGATGACGAGTCAAAAAAATAAATAAAATAAATAAATAAAATAAGAAAAAAAATTACAGCATTGAATCATCAGTATATCATTCACTAAAATAACATATATGAGTTCGTATTCCTTTATCACAACAACTGCAACAGACAGTTTAGCAGCCACCAAAGTGTGGATGACGAGTCAAAATTACATCTAGGTGGTCATCTTTGAGTAAATATTGACTAGTTTGAAGTAAATTTTGTCCTTGAGGTAACAGATTCCTGACAGTGGGGCAATGAAGACAGTAGTGTTCAAGGTTATTGGCATTAGCAAGGTTACACAGTTTACATGAGGTGTAGTGTGGTATATCTAATGTCTGTCCAACCTGCCACACAGGACGATATCCCAACCTTATCCTGGCACTTACGACATTATGTCTACGCACCATGAGTCCACGACGCCGGTACTTGTGACGGCTCTGCAGAAAGTTATCATGATGTTGTATGGAAACACTAGTGCCCCTCTCTGCATCCCTATGCTGTACTGTACAAGCAAAAGCTGCTGAAAATATTCTATGTTTAAGGCAGCGAAGTGAGGGCTCATCATTTCTGTCATCAAGGTCCAGTGTGCAGGCAGCTTTAGCAAGACTGTCCACCATGTCATTCCCAGCAAGCCCAATATGGGAGGGCATCCACATGAAGGACACGACAAGCAAGGCATTGTAAGCAGCAGCGAGTTGACACAGTATGTCTCGCACAACACGGCCACAAGCATACTACATTAAACGTGTAAAACCAACGAATACAAGCGACAATTATCATTCAGAAGAGAGAGAGAGAGAGAGAGAGAGAGAGAGAGAGAGAGAGAGAGAGAGAGAGAGAGAGACTGAAGGGAACCCGCAGAAGGGCTAAACCAACGCTATATTATTCATCTGTTGGATTTCCCCGAGAATTTCCATCCGGAATCCTTTGTTTCAGTCCCACCCCCAAAGGATCTCTCTCCCTATTAGGAAACTTCCGATAAGGCAACGATTCCGTCCAGCTATTTCTACAAAAATTGTTCTCGTCCCTCGAAGCCTTTCTCATCCCATATTCATTGGCGAAATTGTAATGAAGAGACAAGAATTACTTTTTATGGTCTATACATGAATTATCTGTTTTAATGTTGTCAGGGTTTGTTTAAAATGTTTTATTTTAATTTTTCATTATTTCTTATATCGTTTATTAATTTCTTTATTTCCTTTCCTCACTGGGCTATTTTTCCCTGTTGCAGCCCTTTGGCTTATGGCATCTTGCTTTTCCACCTGGGGTTGTAGCTAGGCTATTGATAATAATAATAATAATAATAATAATAATAATAATAATAATAATAATCACAATATCATAGGATATTATTTACACCATCTTCAATTGAAGATTTAAAGCCTGCTCATGAATGGCAGAAGCTAGGGACAGTGACATTGCCTAGCTAGCAGGACAAAACTGTACTGTATATATATATATATATATATATATATATATATATATATATATATATATATATATATATATGAATCCCCCAGTGCTTTATTGCTTTTAAATTTCAAAACGCTGTAATTCCCTATTTCATAAAATATTTTCATATGGTTTGACTTTTTGGAAATGCTATAACGACAAAAATTTCATGAAAAACAGACTTCTAACGATTGATTACTAACTGATAATTTACACAATAGCATCTTATTTTTCTTTTAAATCACTACCACATCCTGGTCTTTCAAGATATTCTAATTTTCACTTTTTTTTCTAAATTTAACATCTCAATAGTGATTAAACACGAGCCAATTACACATGTGATTGATCAATTGATCGACACATGATAGATGGTATGATCGATTGCAACAATAATGACAAAATTAATAAATAGCACACTCACACCCTTACAATGTGTCTTAGGTTAAGTTTATATGAATGTTCGGGTTCGGGATGAGACACAGCCTTTGCAACGGCGCATATGAAACCCCCTAGAATGATGAAACACATGGCTGATGGCATGATTAATCGCACACCACGTGAGTAAGGGCATGATTGATCGCAAGGTTTATGAAGAATGCTAAAATTTTCCCTTATTATATACATCATAAGAACATGAAAAATGTTGATAAGAATAATCAAATGAATCAGTAACGAACACTAACATACAAAGAGTAACAATAACAAATCAACATGCAATATAAGAGTGGTAACACTTGCGTTCAGCCGCGGAGTGACGACCTGGTAGAAGATTACTGTTTTCTTCAAAATATGCTGTTTTACGATAGAAAAAAAAACCTTTATTTACGATACTGCCACTCGATGTGGTGGGTATTGGATCATTAACACACTCACTATCACTAATATACTAAGTTTCGAATATTAACAGCTAAAATAGCCAATAAACTAAGAACAACCAGATAAAGACCGCGGGAGGACGAAACGCGCCGCAAAAGTAAACAAACGAAGAACCAAATTCAACCAATGGCGAGCCGGCGACCAACCAGATCGGTTCACGAGCGTAAACACTTTCGACAAAATATTGTTTTCACAATGTGTAACGACAGTGTTTTGTCTGTTATTATGTTAAAATATAATAATATTATCATTACTTAATTTTAAAGCAAAATTTCCTTATTACGAAGCACGAAATAAAAAAAAAAGAATTATGCAAAATATTTATCTTTAGGCTGCCATACGGTATCCTTGCATCAGCCAAGGAGCTTCACCTATCAGCTGATAATCATCGTAAATGGAAGAGTGGCTGGCTCATGTTATAGGTTCCAAATTCATAGCTCATTCAGACACGATGTTAGAAATTATATGGATATTCAATGCTACTTTCAACCATCTTCTAGCTTACACAGTTTACACTAATACCATTCAAATGAAGAGAAATAATGCTATTTAGACGTACGAAAAAAAGTCTAAAATATAGTGAGTGAGCTGTTTACACACACACGCATATATATATATATATATATATATATATATATATATATATATATATATATATATATATATATATATATATATATATATATATCAGTTAGCTTGTATATGTGCATAAATATATTTATAAAATGACTTCGTTTTTAAATTGAACAAAACTATTCATTTCCTTTGTAATTATGGTTGAGAAGGAAATTGGAATCGTAGTAGAGTACTCAATGCTCATCTCCTTTTCAGTGATCTATGATTGAGATCAGCTCTAAGAAAACTTACTCTAACTGCATTCCATGACTTTCTTTTTCTAACTCTCTAATCAAATCTTATCTAACTTCTTTAAGTATTATCTTACCATTCTATTTTTTTTTTCAATTAGACCAACGAGGGCCAGGCAATGACTGATGATGACTCAGTACGTATACCTATAGGCTCCCCCAAACCCACATCCTTAGCTCACAAGGTTGGTGAGGTTGCAGACCTTAAAGAAACTATCGAGTTTGAGTGGGAGAAATTTGCACAACTTATGAGACGTCCACAATACTATATATATACATACATATATATATATATATATATATATATATATATATACCTGTATATATATATATATATATATATATATAAAATGCACACATACATACATACATTCATACATATATATACACACATATACATATACACACATAAATATATATATATATATATATATATATATATATATATATATATAGATATATATATATATATATATATATATATATATATAAATATATATATATACACAAATATATATATATATATATATATATATAAACTGAGGAATATAAAGAAATCTGAAAGGAGATAAATAAGTGATATAGATAAAGACTGCAATAATAATGAAATAAAAATAAATGAAATGGTAAGAACTCTTAACAAAGTGTATACTAGAGTTCCACCTGGATGAAAGACGAACCAAAGTAATGATGAAAATGATATTATTATTACTATTAGAAGCTAAGCTATAACCCTAGATGGAAAAGCAAGATGCTCTAAGCCCAAAGTCTCCAACAGGGAAAAGTAGTCCTGTACGGAAAGCCTAAAATATCCGGTTGGATTCTATAAATTCGCAAGATGAGTTAAAAACTGAAATTAGCATTATTAACATTCTAAAGAGGAAGACTAATGCATTAAACATGAACATCATACATAACTTTACACGAAGAAGTGAACTTGATAATTTCTGTGAAACTTTAGAAGATGAAATTAATTTCTATTATATTCTCAAGAATATAGAAACGAAATCATAAGCATAGAATTAAAAGAGTGGCAGATTTTTTTTTTCTATTTAGTGACTAGGATATTGATAAGAAAAAATAAATAAAATTCTACACCAAATGTGCTGAAAAAGTTAAAATAGAACAAAATACAAAAAACAGGATAAAACTGCAAATAAATGAATAAATAAAACGTCCTTGCAAACACGACGCAGTTTTGCAAGGACAACAACATTTGCAATAATAAAATCAATATCGGCAGTCGTAGTAAAAGCAGCAGCATCAGCGAAAAAGACAGCAGGAGGCGTGACAGAGAGAGCAGCGGCTTCTGGCAAGGGTAAGTAAACTCGATTTCCCTGGAGAGGTATCGCTATTGCTAGGAAAGGAAAGGAAAGCTCTCGCTAACTTTATTAAGTCATTTGTCTTCATTACATCCTCCGGGATGCCTCCTTCGCCTCTGCTTTTACACAGGAATTTGCTCAGACACTTTCCTGACCCTATCCATTCTTTATAGACACATACACAATATATATACATATATACAGTATATATATACATATATATATACATATATATATATATATATACGTATATATATACATATATATATATACATATATATATACGTATATATATACATACATATATATATATATATATATATATATATATATATATATATATAAAAGTTACTGTATGGACATGAGTCATGGAATGACAATGAAACAATCTCCAACAGATTTAATATACTTAAAAACTTAGCCCTCAGAATATTGGGAGTTGAATGGAAGGACAGGATCTCTCTTGGGGAGTGCGAAGAGCATACCTAAAACCATCTCCATCTACTCTTCATCATGATCTCATCCAAATATGGCACTCGGGTAATCTCTCTTATAATATCATTTCTAATCCTGCCCTTTGAACAACAGACTCAAAAGACTCCCCCCTTAGCGGAGGAGATTGATCCTCCAAAGACACATGCAGAGACGAAAGCACGACGGCTACATCACTCCAGTCCTGTGGTCACCAGAGCCCTTCCAGTACAACTTCATCATCTTCCCAGCAGCACACAAAGCTCAGTACAGCAGAACAACTTACTGAAGCCACCGAAAATGCAATCAACAACACCTCCGCCCCCGAAATCTACTATACTGATGGATCACTTGACCGTGATTTTCCTGCAGCAGCAGCAGTCGTTTCTCCATCAGGCTTTCCAACCATGCTTCCACCCTGCAAAACCGAGCTAGTAGCGAATGCCAAAGCCCTAGAACACTCAGCATGTCTACCAGGAGGAAATACAACAATCTACACTGATTCGAGAGAAGCCATTCTGGCTCTCAGCAACAAACAACCCACTGAAAATATCTACCTTATCACAGCAATACAGTATCTAGCCTCTAGCTAACCAAAGCAACTGGCAGATCATCTTGAATTGGATTCCAAGTCACACTGGAATCACTGGTAATGATGAGGCCGATCACATGGCCAAGTCAGCCCTGATGTGCCAAGCTACAGTATCAAAAAACCTTCACTGAAAATCATCAGGAATCAAATGACAGCCTTTTGCAACATGCAAAAGATAAGTGAAGTAAGGCGAGCCTTCCTTGACAACTCCCGATCAGTCAAATGGTACATCGATATAACTAACCTAATCCCGCATCCTCTTGCAAGAAATACTCCCCACCAAGTTGCAGTCATCATTTGCAGACTACGACTGGGGTATCTGTGCAACTGGCAAATCATCACAGACAACGACGAGGACCCAGCAGCACAGAAGATACCGGAAAGACCATGCAACAACTGTCAGCAACTGATTGATGAACCTCTGCAACACTATCTGTTGCACTGTCCAGAAACAAGCCTACTAAGACTGGAATTCAACTCTAACATCCCTGTAACTGTGGCAGCAATCGCAAAATACATCATTGCTAAAGTTGATGCATTCTCAGCCTTTCTACGCAGATACCCTCCCCCAAAAGATAATGTAACTACCAACACCAATTTGAAACTAAAGTAACCCAACCTTGTAATACTTTGCTTAACCTCATTTTAGCTCTCCTCTCACTTGCAATTGCTCTTCTCTCTTTTAAAGAAGTTCAGGACTTAAACCCAACTAAACATTAAAGAATGATAAGCACGTAGACGTCTCAATGACTAAAACACATAACTAAATTTCATTTTTACCTTTCGTTCTAGTATTTTAGGTACAGGAATATTTATTCCACACTTTACTACGGATAGCCGCTAACCAAATTCTCCTTTTCACCTCTCTCCTACTCAAGCTGAAACTTTGTACTATCACTTATTTTAAAAACTTAAGCTTAAGCTATTAAGGAAGTTTTTTACTCCTTTTATATCAATATCTCAAACTAAACATTTACTATTCCTTCCCGAGCCTTTCTACTCATCGGGACTTACTGCTGTACCCCCATTCGCTCCAACTGAACGACGGGAACCAGTGGTTCTATTGGGGAGGATACCTTCTCCCCTCTGTCACCCTCTTCCTTTTCAGTTGACCTAAAGAGTCTGGGACGCCTCTTAAAATAAGGAAAAAAAATGCTGAATTGGCAATAAATAAAGTTGCTGATTATTCTTATCCCACAACCTCCAACAAATAAAAGTCGCAGATTATCCCATATCCTAAATCACCTACAAACTTAAATAAATTTTAACCTAACACCTATGGGCTGCAAGTGTGCAAGAGCCCATGTCTAGACATAAGGGCCAAGCAATCTGCTAAAACAACAAAAAGCTCTTTTCCTTGTTTTGTCAATAACTGCCAACCAATATATATAATTCCCCGAAAAATCACGGAATCTAAACTTAAATTATTTACGACTAAATGTTTAATCCATTTCCCAATTGCACGGTAGACAATTTAGTAGAATAAAGAATAGACACCTATGATACCGGTACTACTATTACAAGGAGCTCCCATTATGACACGCATCTCAAGAAATTACTGTCATTATGGAAAATCTACGTGGACATAAGGATAGGTGTTCTGAAGGTGCTCCTGGCATGATGGAATAGGTAATAATCTTCTATCCTTACGGCTGGTACTTTATGGGCACCTGCACTGGAGGTTCTATGCTTACTAACATATCCAATAAACCTAGATACTCAAGGAACTTCATACATTATCTACTGCTAAGTAAATTGGGCTTTATATGTATAAACACATACATATACAGTATATACACATAAAATCTCCCCTATATAAGAAAACACAAGTTTCTTGCTATATATATATATATATATATATATATGTATATATATATATATATATATATATATTTATATATATATATAGGCTATATATATATATATATATATATATATATATATATATATATATATAGATAGATAGATATATATATATATATAGATATATATATATATATATATATATATATATATATATAGATAGATAGATAGATAGATATATATGTGTGTGTGTGTATATATTGGCAGACGTATATACCTTGTAAAACCATAAAAATGACATATGCCCTCGTTCATACCTCGTATGCTTCGTACAACACACTTAAACGCGACTGTAAAAGACTCCGTAACAAAATACGAGGAATAAAACGTTAATTCTTAAAAATAACGTAAATTTACATATACTGACTTGAATGAAAAATACAACGAAATGAATGACGAAAGTCTTATGCAATTTACATACAATTACTTAAACCTACAAGAGCTGGCTATATACCTCTTAAATACATTAATAGAATATTTACTCTCTCTCTCTCTCTCTCTCTCTCTCTCTCTCTCTCTCTCTCTCTCTCATTATATATATATATATAAATTTTTCAAAAATATCTATTTTCATTTTGGGATAGATTTAGTTGATAAAGCCGAATGTTTTTACAACATTAACGTCACCGAGGTAACAATTACTTATAATAATAATAATAATAATAATAATAATAAATAATAATAATAACAACGATAATAAAAATAATAATAATAATAATAATAATAATAATAATAATAATAATAATAATAATAATAAAAACTGAGTCTTTCAAAATATTGTAGTCCTTCGAATCTCTGAACAATTACGATTACTAATTTCGTATCTGATAACCTTTCAAAGATTTTTTTTAAGGACAAACCCGAAGGAAGGGGATAACTGGAGGAACATTAAAGAAGTTGGTCAGCCAATGAAAAAAAAATAAACAATAAATGTCAGAAAGTAATACAGCTGAGAAAACAATGTTAGACAAGAGTTCGAGACCTGCTCAAGATCGATAGCTTCTAGATTCTAGAAGTATCTAGGGGGAGCCTACAGGTATACCTGCTGAGTTATCAGCAGCCATTGCCTGTCCCTCTATGGTTCTAGCTCGATGGAGAGGGGGCATTGGCGCTGATCACATGTTTATATGGTCAGTGTCTACGACGTTGTCACTGTCCCTTGCCTCTGCCATCCATGAGCGACCTTTAAACTTTTAAGGGAAGCTACAGAAAATCGCTAGTATCATCAAAGTATTCTTTTATATCTCCGCTATATAATGCAGAGAAAGTGTGTGTATATATATATATATATATATATATATATATATTTGAAAGTATATATAAAGTATATTTCTTTACCGTTACACTTAGGGGGAGAGGAGTAGTCATATCCTGGTGGGATGGGGGTACCCCAAGAGGTACAGTTGCCTTTATTAATTCCGGTACACTGATATCTCCTTTGCTTCCTATGTAGAGTACCAGAATTAATAAAGCCAACTGTACACTCGGATACCACACTCGCCCACAAATTGCATAACCAGCAGGTTGTAGTTCGGAAAGTAGGAGGGTGTGGGAAGGGTTGAATCTCTGTTTGTGCATATCCATCTAAATATTTAGAAGTAATTTTTGACAGCTCTGGTACACTAGTATTTACATATTTGCCAAAGCTTGTTTGTTTACGACTGGCAGCATTCCAGCAAAAGCCACATCTGCCTCTTGCAAGATCATAAATGAATAATATTTATTTAATACTTAATAGAAAAACATATGAAAGATCGCTCTAACCATTAAAAAATATAGACTCTCTCTCTCTCTCTCTCTCTCTCTCTCTCTCTCTCTCTCTCTCTCTCTCAATATAAAATTAACCTTTCATCCACCCCAAATGGTAAGAACGATTGTTATGTCAGCAAATACCATTTGTCGCTGTTAAACAGACCCTGAATACTTTATGTAAACACAGAGAACCACATCAGCAATTCTAACTCGCTTGCATTCAGAGAGAGGGTGAACTGCAATAAAAAGAGCCTCTAATACTTTTTCACTGGGGAATCTGGTCCTACCTACCCAACAGAGGGGAAATGTTCAAGTATATATGAATGCACTTGCATGCATACACACGAACAATTATTCGGTAATTCCAGAACAGAATTCCAAGCATCTCTGGATAAATTCCAATGGCCCAGTGGCACAATTCCTTTGGTACAGGTGGAGATTCCTGAGGCTAAGATGTAGTGAATACTTAATCTGGAACTTCTCTAATATAATACATATGTATGTATATATATATATATATATATATATATATATATATTATCATTAGCCAAGCTACAACCCTAGTTGGAAAAACAATATGTTATAAGCCCATGGGATTCAATAGAGAAAATTAACCCAGTGAGGAAAGGAAATAAGGAAATAAATAAATAATGAGAACTAATTAACAATAAATCATTCTAAAAACAGTAACAACGTCAAAATAGAAAAGTCATATATAAACTATAAAAAGACTTATGTCAGCCTGTTCAACATAAAAACATTTGCTGCAACTTTGAACTTTTAAAGTTCTACTGATTCAACTACCTGGTTAGGAAGATCATTCCACAACTTGGTCACAGCTGGAATAAAACTTCTAGAATACTGTGTAGTATTGATCCACATGATGGAAAAGGCCAGGCTATTAGAATTAACTGCCTAGTATTACGAACAGGATGGAATTGTCCAGGAAGATCTGAATGTAAAGGATGGTCAGAGTTATGAAAAATCTTATGCAACATGCATAATGAACTTATTGAACGACGGTACCAAAGATTAATATCTAGATCAGGAATAAAAAATTTAATAGACCGTAAGTTTCTGTCCGACAAATTAAGATGAGAATCAGCAGCTGAAGACCAAACTGGAGAAAAATACTCAAAACAAGGTAGAATGAAAGAATTAAAACACTTCTTCAGAAGAAATTGATCACCAAAAATCTTGAAAGACTTTCTAATAAGCCAGTTTTTTGTGCAATTGAAGAAGACACAGACCTAATGTGTTTCTCAAAAGTAAATTTGCTGTCGAGAATCACACCTAAAATTTTAAAAGTGTCATACAAACTTAAAGAAACAATATCAATACCGGGATCCGGATGTTGAGGAGCCACTGTCCTTGACCTACTTACAATCATACTTTGAGTCTTGTTAGGATTCAACTTCATACCCCATAATTTGCACCGTGCACTAATTTTAGCTAGATCTCTATTAAGGGATTCACCAACCCCAGATCTACACCCAGGGGATGGAATTGATGCAAAGAGAGTAGCATCATCTGCATATGCAACAAGCTTGTTTTCTAAACCAAACCACATGTCATGTGTATATAGTATGAAAAGTAACGGACCAAGAACACTACCCCGTGGAACACCAGATATCACATTCCTATACTCACTATGGTCCCCAGGGGATGGAATTGATGCAAAGAGAGTAGCCCCTCTCTCTCTCTCTCTCTCTCTCTCTCTCTCTCCTCTCTCTCTCTCTCTCTCTCCATGCCCGAGGAACAGGGAGAGACCGAGTAGTTCTCACGCACAAGATAGTTATTTGATTAAGTCTAAATAATTCGTATTAAGATGCTATTCATGATACAGGTGCAAATGTTTTCACAAACTTTATTATAGAATTTCCTGGTTTTGGTGAATATAGCGATTTTTAGAATGATTTATTGTTAATTTCTTTCCATCATTTATTTATTTCCTTATTTCCTTTCTTCACTGGGCTATTTTTCCTATTGGAGCCCTTGGGCTTATAGCATCTTGCTTCTTCAACTAGGGTTGTAGCTTGGCTAGTAATAATGATAATAATAAACTGGTATAAATCAATAGTTTCTATTTCTGAGATATAACGAGCGAGTCACACTCGCACACGTTAGTGTCTTTGATCGCTGCAACCTCACCATCCTTATGAGCTAGGAATGGGGGGGGGGTTGGAGGAGCCTATAGGTCTATCTACTGAGTCATCAGCAGCCAGTGCCTGGCCCTCCTTGGTCCTAATCATATGTCTATATGGTTAATCTCTAGGGCATTGTCCTGCATGATCGGGCAATGTCACTGTCCCTTGCCTCTACCACTCATGGGCGGCCTTTAAAGCATTTAAAATGCGTCGTAGATCCTGTTTCCATTTAAAATCAACTATTCTTGTAAACATAAATCGTGAAAGATTGATATATATGAAAAAAAAACACAATAAAACGAAATCATAACAAAATAGTAAACGTCTAAACATTATAAAAATTCTCTGAAAAAACTCCCCAACTTTAGTTCGGTCCTTCATCGAATTTCATCTTCTCTTCGACGAGTTTTATTTTCACTTCGTAGAATTTCATCTTCTCTCCACGAAGTCGACTTAAGAAAACGACAGAGTTCTTGAAGAACGTTTTCTTTTCTATCGCTTTTTGACTTTTGATGTTTCATTACATCGGTGCATCCTCTCTCGGAATGGCGAGATGAGGACAGGCATTTTGGGTGGATAATTGAATCTCTTTTTAGCTCTCATTAACTTTTAAAAAATATTTTTTTTTCGATATACGACAAAGGAACAGATGATTGTACATTTATAATGCCAAGAAGAAGAAGAAGAAGAAAAAGAAGATATATATATATATATATATATATATATATATATATATATATATATATATATATATATATATATATATAACTGGATATTTTAGCAAATAGAAATTTATTTAACACGCCTTTTTTCATCATTTAGGCAAACTTAAATACATAAGTTGTCCACACATCTACATGTGACCAAATCATTTCCCCTCCCATATATAATAAAGAGCAAGTGTCTGTGTATATATATATATATATATATATATATATATATATATATATATATAATATATATATATATATATATATATAATATATATATATATATATATAATTTCTTTTTTGTCACACACTGAGCAGCATTGCCAAACGTATGACTGCTTCGTCTCTCCCCGTCTCTCTGGTAGGGGGAGAGGGAGTAGTCATAATATGGTGAGAGGGGTGCACCCTAAGCAATACACTTAAAAACCACAATCTCCCACAAATGGCCGAAAATACCGTGTTGTAGTTAGGAAACGGGGAGGGGGTGGGAAGGGTTGAATCTGTGTTCGTGTACATATATATCTAAATGTTTAGCCGTCATTTTTGATGGGTCGCGTACCCTATTATACACATATCAATCAAAACTTTGCGCATGCGTGTAGTGACGATAGCATAGGTTTAGAATTCTCATGCTAAATGATGAACACAAAAGGAATGTGCACGCTATTTGCAGTCAAAAAGTAACCCAGGTTCAAGTCCCTAGTGAGAGGGAACGCTAAAGACAGTTTCCGTTATATTCCATAGAGCTTGTTTGGTTATAAGCAGCAGATCTTATCTCACGTGACTATAAAACTGTATTGCAAGCAAAATCTTTGTCAATCATTTGACTCCTAAGAACTGTCTATTAAGAATAACATATTCATCAATTTAAGTCATTATGAATCAGTTGAACCAAACTACTGAGTAACAGTTTTAGAATTTCATAAATTAAGTTGTTTATTGGGAGTTAAAATATTAGGGGTAATATACAGTTAAAGAAATTGAACCACAAGGTGAGAAGATACCACAGAAATGGTATTTTTGTCCCCTTTATAATAAAGAGCTAGCCTTATAAATAAAGACCTGGCCTTTCATTAGAAGGGGCTAGCGTTCGATCCCAAGTATGAGGTAGAAATTTATTTCTATTTGAACACGATGTTGTGTTGATATTTATCCATATATATATATATATATATATATATATATATATATATATATATATATATATATATATACACACACATACACGTTTGCGTTTTATTTGTGTTAGTAAGTCACGCGATATGGATAACATCTGCCACTTTTAACATAAATCCGTGAAATTTTGGAGCTGTGGCTGTTTCGAGATTAAATTTAGTAATTAAATTTTGGTTGCAAGCTTTTTCTAGGTAATGCGATTACTATTTATATACTTTACTTTACATATTAGAATCAAAGGCAGAGGTCCATTACTTGAACAAATTTGACAAAATGATTTTATCTAACCGTATTTGATGAAAAATAACACTTTTTTTTTTTTCATCTTGTTAAGTGACTCGGACAACCGACCACTTCACTTACGAACTCGGAAGAAAATTCAATGGAGCATTTTTCATTGGACAGTGACCAGAACTAGGACAGCACACGTCTCTGTGTTTATACACCGTGGAATGGCGACACAATGTTTAGGCGAACTTTTTACTCCTTTTTTTAATGTAACCTGTAAGCATAATCGTCATCCTCTTACGAAGAAAATTCAATGACTACTTTTCTTTTACTGCTAATAAGTCTGTGGTGGCCGATGCGGTAACATCCCTGACTGGTGAACGACAGACTGGGCCTGGTTAGTCCCACTCAAACTAGTTAGTTCCTTTGAACGCTACAACCTCACCATCCTTGTGAGCTCAGGAGGGGGGGTTTAGGTCATCAGCAGCCATTGCCTGGGCTTCCTTGGTCATACCTTGGGTGAAGAGGGGGCTTGGGCGCTGATTATATATGTATATGGTCAGTTTCTAGGGCATTGTCCTGTATGATAGGGCAACGTCACTGCCCCTTGCCTCTGCCTTAAATAAGCGGAAATTTCTACCTGCTTCTGTTTTCCCTTAAGCAAGAGAACTCTAACCCTAGACAGCCGAAGACCATGGCACAGAGGCTATGGCACTATCCAAGACAAGAGAACAATGGTTTGATATGCAGTGTCCTTCTCCTAGAAGACATGTTTATCATACTGAGCTCTCTACCCTTACCAAGTGGAAAGTAACCACTAAACAATTACAGTGCAGTTGTTAATCCTTTGGGTGATGAAGAATTGTTTTGTAATCTCTTTGTTGTCAGGTGTATGAGGACTGAGGAGAATCTATAAAGAATATTCAGGAGTATTTGGTGTATGTGTAGGTGAAGGCAAAGTGAACCGTAACCAGAGAGAAGGATCCAATGAAGTACTCTCTGGCCAGTCAAATGAGCCCATAACTCACTGACATTCAAGGAAAAAAAATTCAAACAAACATAGGGCTATATACTAAAAATCAGCTGTACAAGATCATCTGTGCTCTGTACAGGGGAGAGCAAATTCCTAATTCTTGGATAAATTCCATAATTCCTATACAGTATATAGCAGAATGAAGCTACTGGAACAATAGTCAAGATATTTTCTTTTATCTGGCAGTAGCTAGTAAAACACTAGCAGGAGTTATGATTTTGCACTGAGCTAACATATATATGAATTTTGCTGCCAGAGAGAGTGCGGGTTTAGGAGGGAAAGAGGAACCATTGGCACAGCCTTACTAAGAGCGCAAATGCACAGGAAATATAGAGAAAATACATACTTATACATAGTCATTATTGACATGGTACCCTGTGACCTCCTATGGAAGATGCTTCCGTAATATGAAGTTTAGTATATTTTTCTAAATACAACCTAAGGTCTGTATTCATGGCTTGAAATTCTTATCCTTCCCCATGGAAATGAGAGTGAAGGAAGGTGATGTTCTGCTCCCTGTCCTATTGAAACAGTTTATCTCCTCAATACTGGTTTTATTGCAACAAAAAAAGAAAAAAAAAAATATTAGAAGACTGAGCCCATGTAGAATACAAAATGGATGGTATCCTGATATATCAGTTAAGTGAGATCGGTGTTACTGTATGGACATGGGTCGTGGTATGAAAATGAAACAATATCTAACAGAATTGTACATTTAAGAACAAAGTCCTGAGAAGAATATTGGGAGTTGAATGGCAGAACAGGACAATGAATGAAACTATAATAAGAGATTACTAGAGTGCCATATGTGGATGAGATCATGATGAGGGGTAAATGGAGATGGTTTGGGCATACTCTTCACAATCCCCATGAGAGATTAGTTCAAAAAACTTTCAACTGGGCTCCACAAGACACTAGAAGAGTTGGACGATCCAGGTCTACATGGCTGAGGACTATGAAGTGTGAAGTTAGAGAAGATGAATGCGGCCGTTTCTAGTCCAGTGCAGCAAACTAACTTAGTATGGGTGGCCCTGAATAATACAGCATTGCTGATCTTGTAGTTACACAAACCCTTTCACCACGTTAAGGTATACCCACTCAGAAAGATCAAATCAGATTATCTTCACAGATGAATCATATATCTGTGTCAGAGAGAGAGAGAGAGAGAGAGAGAGAGAGAGAGAGAGAGAGAGAGAGAGAGAGAGAGGAAAATTCGCTGCAATAAAAGTTATCACCATTACTAAATTAGGTAGTTATGTATATTTATCAATTAGATACAATTTCATCAATTTTGCCATTACAATACATTAGTGTCCGAGACTTTGAAAATGGCTATCATATAAGCAAACGTCCGTGTATTTTTATGTGATGTTTTGTTCTTGAGAGAGAGAGAGAGAGAGAGAGAGAGAGAGAGAGAGAGAGAGAGAGAGAGAGAGAGAGAGAGAGAGAGAGAGAGAGAGATGCGAATTGTAATTCACATATTTTGGCAATACGTATCCGAATTGGTTCGATTTCCGGATAAGCATAAAAGATGCTCGTCGCCCATCTGATATGGAGATGAGCTCAAAAATACTCTGGATGGAAGACGACCATCAGCCAAGTCTACAATTCTCTTACGAGATGAAGCTCTTTCAGGCGTTTCTTTTTTTTTTTTTTTACTTTTATCTGTTGGTCAACTTCTTTTATTGAAAATCTTTAAATTTTGCTCACATTTTTTTTTTACTAATGAAGTTATTTTATTTGCCTACATTTCTTTAAATGTAACCCATTACATCACTTCGGTGGTTTCCGTATTCAATAATTAGTCGTTCCCGTAAACTCTGTGTTCAATGACAGTAACATAATACAGGTTAAATGATTGGTCTATTATCTATTTTTTCAATGAAGAGATAGTATTGTGAAATCTCTTAAATCCAGATCTACTACTTGCTTTTTTTTTTTTTTTGGTCTGTATTAATTTAGTTTCTTCGAGAAATGGCATTACGAACCTACATTGTGAAATTAGACGTAATAGTCCAATATAGAACCACACACTTCAATAATTTGTCAATCCATATGTCCGAATGCTTTCCTCTCGCAATATAACACGTATTGTTTGATAGCATTAATGGAATTCTGAATCAACTAAGCCTATATTTCAACTATATAATCAATAGAAAGTTATACACCCTTATCTAATTTTAATTTGTGATATGCTACAGTATGTCTCTTTGATTTCTAGAAACATGAAGAGGCCAAATTCATTTGGACTTATTCCATTTTTTTTTTTCGTGATCAACTGTACCATCTATACACATTTACATTCAATGTGTCTCATTGGCCAAGAATGAAAAATCTTCGTGGCCAAGTGGTAGCACTGTCTCTACAAGTTTGCCGGATCAGGGTTCGATTCCCGGCCGGTCACAAGGTCTTGTCTTTGTGTGATTTCGCCTGGGGCTCTGATCCCGAGGTCGTTAAGAGATTCCAGACATTAATGCATAAAAAATATATGACTTATTTGAATATGAAAAAACACGTCTAAATGTGCAAAATTTATCATATATATATATATATAATATATATGTATATATATATATATGTATATATATATATATATATGTATATATACATATATATATATATATATATATATATATATATATATATATATATAAATCTGGCTACCATTATATTCCATACTCAACTTCCAAGCCAAAAAAAAAAAATGCCATTATGAATCCTAAATTAGCAATGGAAATATGTGAAGACGGGTCTCGAATATTTCATCAGCACAATAACTAACGACAATTATCACAGTTCTGCCAAAGGAATTTATTATATCATTATTGACCTAATAAAACAGTAATATGAATGTTAAATACAGAGATAGTGGGGTCATAAAACCATTGTAATATTCGAAACGTCCTGTTTGATTCCAATGACAGGTTTGTTGAAAACAATATTGCCATTTTGGATAAAAATAAAACGTTCGTTCATGATTTATGCTATTAATTTTGAACAGTCACTCATGGTATAGAGCAGCTTTAGGGGTAAATTATATTAGTTATCAGTAATTCCTGTTCTTTTCATTTTTATAAATGTTCTTTCCCTCGTTTAACAGCAGTACATTCATGCTAAGCCTTCAGTGTAAATATACTTTTCCAATACAATAGTAATAATCATAAAAATGGCACCACTCTTAAACTAGGATCTCCCCTATATAATAAAGAGCAAATGTCTCTCTCTCTCTCTCTCTCTCTCTCTCTCTCTCTCTCTCTCTCTATATATATATATATATATATATATATATATATATATATATATATATACACATAAACAGTATATATACAAACAAATTTCTTTCCGGTCACACTCAGCGGCATTGTCAAACGTATAACTACTCGGCAGGGGGGAGTGGGAATAGTCATTCCTTGGTGAGAGGGGATTCCCCAAGATATACAATCGGAAACCACAATTTGCCGAAATTGTTGGATTGTAATTAGGATAGGAGGAGGGAATGGGAAGGGTTAAACCTTTGTGTATGTGGATATCTAACTAAATATTTAAGACCTCATTTTAAACGGGTCGCGTACACTAGTAAAGAATAATCTCGTAACTAGCAGCTACTTTTTTCCGGTCATCGTCAGCTAAGCAAAATGCATTTATGAATTGTACTCAGACATTGTGGCTGAGATCGTCAATCCAAATATAAGAAAAATAGAGCGATTTTATCTTACTTGATAGTCAGTGAATAATGGAAAGAACTAATAAACTTTCACCAGGAGAAGGTATAAAGGAGTAAGAGGTGAGGAAGGGAAAGGAACAGGATGATATCTATTTTATCTGGCTTTATAAACTTCATATCTGTAGCTGTATTTATATAACTGTTAAGTGAGGATACCTTAACGTGGTGAAAGGGTTTGTGCATTGCCATGATCAACAAAGCTGTACTAGTCAGGGGTACCAATACCAGGTAGGTTTGCTATGAGTGACCAGACAAAAGTCTCCCACCGTCAGTATTCCGCAGTGGTCAGCGTTGTGATGAAAACTGGCCAAATCACAGACATGGATAAGGACATGTCTCAGATCTTTGTCCTGCAGTGAACTCGAAACGGCTGTATTTGTTGTTGTTGATAGAGAAGTTTATTCCTTTTTCTCTCTTTTTATATTTGGTCATTCAATTCCTTCAAAGATCCGTTTGCAAAATGATATTCTTAGGGGTTAATCTATAAAGACATTCACTCATTAATGAGAATTTATCCTTTAGTAGGATGCTATTGTATTTATGTTATTATCTCATAAGAAGCGATAACACCATCACAATGAAAGTTTTGGATGTTTTTTATTCACTACGAAAAACCTGTAGTGTTTTCTTTTGAATAAAGATTACGGGTTTAAATAAGTAAATAAAGATTGTGCACTGGTCGTTTTCATAATGTCTCTTTCTTCTTCAGAGAATCCTGGTTTTTGCTTACATTTTTATCTTTTTATTCCCCCATTCTGTCTCGTTTCCATACTCCGAAAGGTTAATCTTAATAGAAACCATTATCAAAACTTACATTCTCTATCCTAATTCTAATTTTAGCATTCCTGATTATAAAGTTTCCTTTCTCTTTTTATTTATGGATATACCATCGTAATCATCTTTAATTTATTGCCAGTTTTAATGTGTTCCAAATATATCAATAGGATTTGATTTTCTTGTTACGTTTCAACATATTTTTATTTAATGGCAGTTTTAATATATGTCCCAAATTCATTCATGGGATTTGATTCTCTTATTACTCTTTCCAGAGTTAATCGTATTAGTCTTGGAAAAAAAAACGCTATTAATTCCTTTTTCTCCTTTGACTTTTATTATTATTTCTTATATATCTTCAAATAAGATAGTGAGTCCTTATAGACTTTTTTCTTGCATTTTCAGTTCGTGTTTAACTCACCGAACATGATTCCTCTCCTAAGAACATTTAAGATAATGAGTTTTCAAGACATCATTGCCGAATAAAAACAGAGAGAGAGAGAGAGAGAGAGAGAGAGAGAGAGAGAGAGAGAGAGAGAGAGAGAGAGAGAGAGAGAGAGAGAGAGAGAGCGAGCTATCAGCAGAATGAGTCAATTACCTTGCCGAGGTCCTCCGCTGCGTCTACGTATATTCAGTCATTATTTGCATTTGTCACAAAATTATATTAGAACTGGATTTGGAATTGAATATAAATTGTAAAAATTGGCCAGAATTATACTCTGTACTGTGACTCTACAATAATCAGAAGTCTTACATCTAGGTTCAGCAGGCACTATAATCCAGAATATATTTGCCTTGTTAAAAACCCCATCACATCAATGCAACTACTCTATTGATGGCTAAACTCCAGCGAGGAAAAAATCCTGTAGTAGTAGCAGCAGTAGTAGTAGTAGTAGTAGTAGTAGTAGTAGTAGAGAGAGAGAGAGAGAGAGAGAGAGAGAGAGAGAGAGAGAGAGAGAGAGAGAGAGAGAGAGAGAGAGTGTGTGTGTGTGTGTGTCTGTATATTTAATAGCATTAAAAGTATGCATGAGATTATACGAATTTTCAAAGAACCGTGAGTTTTATATGTTCCTATCAAGGGAGGGCGAGATCAATACTTCGAGATTATTATTATTATTATTATTATTATTATTATTATTATTATTATTATTATTATGTAAACTACAACCTTAACTGAAAAAGTGGATGTCATAAGACCAAAGGTTTAAACAGAGAAAAGTAGCCAAATGAGGAAAGGAAATAAAGAAATAAATAAATCATAAGAGAAATAGTGAACATTTAGTATTAGATGTTTTAAGAACAGTAACAACATTAAAATACATCTTTCATATATAAACTATAAAAAGAGACTTATGTCACCCTGTTCAACATAAAAACATTCACTGCAATTTTGAACTCCTAAAGATAGTGACGTACAAACTAGAAATAGGGTCCCAGTGATACCCTCTAACCTAAATAGTATTTAAGCCAGGACTCAAAGGAGAAAGTGAAAACCAAAACTAATTCCAGGATTTCCAGGCGGCAACTGGAACTACTGTCTCGTTCTCTCCCAGAAGGTGACGCTTCAATTCACCTGAGCGCACCGGTCCTTCATGGTCGGCCCGAATTTCAGTTATACGACACAAAGGTCTCTTTGAACGTAAGGCGATTTAGTTGAAGCTCTCTCTCTCTCTCTCTCTCTCTCTCTCTCTCTCTCTCTCTCTCTCTCTCTCTCTCTCTCTCTCTCTCTCTCTCTCTCTCGTTGTTTTATATCTCTTCTCATTTAATTCATTTCTCGACAAAATTCAATTTAGTTAAAATGTCTCCAGCATTCGGTAACAAACCGGTACAATAAAAATATATTTCATTATCTATTCAACGCTCATTTTTGTCTAATATCACAAATAGAAAACTATCCATTTCACTTTTGTCCTGAATTTGTCAAAAATTTAATTTAAAAGAATAATCTAAATTCGTATATTATCATTTTAATAAATCTTCAAAATAAACTTATCACAGAAAAAAAATTATTTTGATTGTTTCCATGGTGTAATAAAATAATCTTACTCTGGCTAATACAACACTGGCATGAAAGTAGATGCCTTTCAAAATCAGCAAAATCTTCTGACAATTTTCTCAGGCCCATAAAAGTTCCACCGGTGGCGTTGAAATTAGCTTTTGACGACAGAGAGAGAGAGAGAGAGAGAGAGAGAGAGAGAGAGAGAGAGAGAGAGAGAGAGAGAGAGAGAGAGAGAATCTTATTAATCGATTCCTTTCTAAAGACACTCTTCCGATCCTCTTTCCGTCCGGAGCTTGAATAGAATTGTCTGTGAAATAAATTTATATATATCTCAACTTCCTTCCCAGACTTCGTCGTTGTGACATATTACGCATTAGATACTCGTCTATGCTTTAGGCCTACTGTAGGCGCCCTGGGTCTTATTACGGCTTAATCCTGGCAATGTGTTCTCGGATGCAATCACTTTCTGTTTTGATGGAAGTTGGGACCACTTCCATCCAGGGACATTATAATGCAGTTGATAGATTTCTCCAGTACACAAGGGTCGACTGAACCCGACTGCAGAGCATCAATCACGCTAAGTCTCTCAAAATGCAAAGCTTCATTTACACGACGAGTCACACAGACTACAGAGCTTCAATTACACTACGAGTCTCCCAGACTACAAAATTCAATTCAAGAGTCTCCCAGATTGCAGAGCTTCGATTACACGACGAGTCTCCCAAATTGCAGAACTTCGATTCACGAGTCTCCTAGATTGCAGAGCTTCAATTACGCAAATAGTCTCCCAGACTGCAGAGCTTCAATTTAAGAGTCTCCCAGAATGCAGAGCTTCGATTACACCCGTCTCACAGAATGCAGAGCTTCAATTCAAGTGTCTCCCAGATTGCAGAATTTCAATTACACGACGAGTCTCCAAGAATACAAAGATTCAATTAAACGAGTCTTCACACAGCAGAGCTTCAATTCAAGAGTCTTCCAGATTGCAGAGCTTTAATTACACGACGATTTTCCCAGACTGCATATTTTCAATACAAGTCTCCCAGTTTGCTGAACTTCAATTTCATGATGAGACTCCCAGACTCCAGAGCTTCAATTACACGACGAATTTCCCAGACTACAGATCTTCAATTACATGGTGAGTCTTCCAGACTGAAGAGCTTCAATTACATGATGAGACTCCCAGACTCCAGATCTTCAATTACATGGCGAGTCTCCCAGACTCCAGAGCTTCAATTACATGATGAGACTCCCAGACTCCAGATCTTCAATTACATGGCGAGTCTCCCAGACTCCAGAGTTTCAATTACGTGACAAATCTCCCACACTCCAGAGCTTCAATTACATGACGAATCTCCAAGACAGAAGAGCTTCAATTACACGAGGAATCTTCCTGACTACAAAGCTTCAATTACACGAAGTCTCCCAGAATGCAAAGCTTCAATTACACGACAAGTGTCCCAGCAGTTTTCCTTCTCTTTTCATGAAGCACTTATGATTTTGGGGTAGACAGCCAGGCGCTGGGGCCTAGGAGGCCACTCAGCGTCCAATAGCTACTGGGGTAAAACGCTAGAGTCACTATAAGTAAATGAAAATGGTTTGGAGAACAGGAGAGAAACGATTTGAGAACGGGGACAAAATAACAGAATACAAAGTAAGTGCAGCTTAAGGTCTAAGGAATGCAGCAAAAACCCCAAAGGAATACCTACAGTACAATGGCCCCTTTGCTGTACATTGACAAAACTAACAATCCACACAGCCCCCTAAGCCCAAAAAAAAAAAAAAAAAAAAAAAAAAAAAAAAAAAAAAAAAAAAAAAAAAAAACCAAGATATTGACACATTGTGGGATACAAGCGTATTCAAATCTGTCACAAAAGCAGCTCTTTAGCTGCACTGCTCTATCTTCCCAATAGAGAAGCCTCCAAAGATCTTGAGTAGGTAAAATAAGGTAAGGTAAGGTAAGGCTCTCACTCCACCGGTGGGTTACTGTAAACATCTCTGTCTGGCGATCTGCCAGAATGGATTTCATGTCCCACTCAAGCTCGATAGTTTCTTATATGTTCTGCAACATCACCATCCTTGACTATAGGTCTACCTGCTGAGTAATCAGCAGCCATTCCCTGGTCCTTTCTGGTCTTGGCTTGGTTGGAGAAGGGGCTTAGCCCCGACCATATAAATACTTGATCAGTCTTCAGAGCATTGCCACTGTCCCTTGCCTTTGCCATTCATGAGCGATATTTAAATCTTGAGTAGGTATGCACGTGAAAGTGCTCAGTAAGGTAAGTCACTGGTTTAAAAGATGACAAACCCACTTACTTATCAAAACTATTAAAATACTGGCTTGAAATGAGTTCAGTTAATGGCTACTTATCCATTCAAAATTTTTGTAAAGTTATTCATTCTATCACCTACTGTTCATTCTGAATTAACCTAATAACTTTGAATAAATTTAAATAAAATTGTCAAAGTAGTTTAACGCTAAATGTTAATAATTCATTAAACTACAATTTAATATCAAGTAAATTATCTACTCAAGTTTCATTTAAATGAGACTAAAATGCTCACTCAAATCACTTCAATTTATTAGAAAATTATTGACTCATCAACTGAAATGGCATTACTCAATATTTCTAATCAAGCTTAAAGCACAAGAAAAATTCTAAGTGAATATTTCAGAATTTTCTCTTATGAATTAACTTTTAAATCTCTCATTCAACCTTTCCATTCTCGTTAGAAGGCTTTGTCGGTTATTCATATTCTCTCTCTTTCACCGAATCAACGTACCTAATTTATATCCGGGCATATCTATTATTATTATTATTATTAATATTATTATTATTATTATTAATATTCTCGTTAGGCTTGTTGTTGAAAATGGTAAACAATCTAGGTGCAATCCAAATCAAGAAGACAGAAGTGTAAAATGCTTCAAACTTTGAGAAGAATAATCCATGAAAGGTGATCAAATAGAATTATTATCATTATTACGACTAGCTAAGCTACAACCCGAGTTGGAAAATAAGGATGCAATAGGACAAGGGCTCCAACAGGGGTAAATAGCCCATTAAGGAGAAGAAATAAGGAAACAGATTGAACAGCATGCCTGAGTGCACCCTTAAGCAAAACAGTGGAAGACCATGGTACAGATGCTATGGTACTACCCAACGATAGAGAACAACAGTTTGTTTTTGGTGTGTCCCTCTAGAAAGAGCTGCTTACTTTAGCTAAAGTGTCTCTTGGACCCTTGCCAAGAAAACCACTAAATAAGAGCAGTGCAGTCGTTAAGCAATTAAGTGAAGAAGATATTTTCAGTTATCTTAAGAGTTGTCAGGTGTATGAAGAAAGGCGAATGTGTAACTAAAATGCCATACTATTCGGTGTTTGTGTAGGCAAAGTAAAAATGAACCGTAACCAAGAGGTATCCAATATATCACTGCCTGGTCAATCAATGGACCCAATAACTCTCTAGCGGTAGGAACTCGACGGGTGGTTGATGCCTATTACCTTTTATCCTCTCGTATTTATTAGGAATTGCTTTCCTATTATGGTCTTCGAAATACAATTTCATTCAAAATGTTAAACAATATAGTTACCATCACTAATCGAATTTACTTACGCACCCACTCGCCCACTTTATATATTTTTATATTTCTTTAGATGTAAAAATTACCCACGAGCTTTGTATGATTATAAAGAACTGTAAGAATGAATAAAGAATGAAGAACAGAATAGAGATGTCGGGATATGAAAGGCAAGGTATTGTAATTAAAAAAAATATATATAATAATGGAACCAAATTAAAAGGAGTTTATGGGCGGAAAATCCATCAATAATATTAATGCCTCAAAACTTCAAAGGACACATTGCCTATCCGGTGCTAATGTTCATATGAATTTTACCATTAAATTACATAATCTGATGCGTCAAAAATCTTGCTTTTCTAACATAAAAAGACGCTAAAATCATTAACAGATCTTAAGTGAGTTATGAACTACCGTGAGTAACTGTGTGACCTAATGTACACTGGAAATGACCCATATGTTTCCTAAACATTTTTATTTTCATAATTTCCAGTTGGGCCATTATGGACAAATACTCCGAAATCAAACCATTGTTCTCAAGTCTTGGGTAGTGTCATAGCACCTGCATCTATACCATTGTCCTCCACTTTTTTGGGTTAGAATTATCGTTTTTGCAGAATAAACTATTTTTCCTGTTGCAATCCATAGGATTATAACATCTTGCTTTTCCAACTAGAGTTGTACCGAGCTAATAATAATAATAATAATAATAATAATAATAATAATAATAATAATAATAATAATAATAATAATAACAGATAAAGACTTCTCTTGAAAAAAAGAACCCCTTTTAATTAACAAAATTAATATCATCAACATTGTGGCTTCAATGTTGACGCCTGTCTTTGAGATCTGTAATTCTTCACTTCATTATTCAGAGGTGCAAATCTTTGTACGATATTCAGAAAATATGAATTGTTATTTTAATGAATGAAAATCATACGTATAGCCATGCGAATAGTATTTAACGTGTATTAATTTGAAAGCTACCAATATAAAACTATAGAAATAGTAAATAGTGTTTCAGATTAGTAGCCTAAAAGGACGCAGGCATTATTTTACACGGTGGTTAATATTCCCATAATATACATAACGATTTTCTTTATGTATACTAATGATAAGTCAAATGACTATTTCAAAAAGTTGACTAAAATAAAATAAGAGTCTTCAATGTCTATTTTGCACTTTAATATACAAAAGACATCTAAAAAAGGGAATAAAAGACTTACACATTTCCTAAAACTTTCTCTTATCCGAACACGACAGAAATAAAAATGAAAATGATGAAACAATGTAAGACGGTTTGAGTTTTGATTTGGAGGAGAGGAGGCTTCAGCGTCATTTATATGTTTCCATTCTGGGAAGAGAACGTGACCTTCAAAAAGCTTCCATAGAAAAGTTTTCAAAAGGGTCCACTCTTGACACTTCCATAGCATGCTAAACCTCCCACCATAGGGATTTGTCCTTAATAAGACTTACGTTTTAACTAACCAATGAATATTATAAAAAGGAGGATTAAAGTTATATATACACGTGTATATATGCATTATTATTACAATTACTAGCTACGCTACAACACTAGTTAGAAAAGCAAGATGGTATAAGCTCAACGGCCGTAACAGGGGAAAATAACCCAGTGAGGAAAGAAAGTAATGAAACAAATATACGATATGAGAAATAATGAACAATTAAAATAAAATATTTCAAGACCAGTAACATCAAAACAGATATTTCATATATAAACTATAAAAAGACTTATGAAGTTCTACTTTTGTTCTTAATAAGGATTATGTTTTACCTAACCACTATAAATACTATATAATACTATACGATAGAGTACTATAAAAAGGAGGTTTAAAGTTAT
>NC_090752.1:82387212-82404712 GCF_036898095.1 Palaemon carinicauda
CCAGTAATCAAGGTCCTTAACTTCTTCTATTCTAGCAGTATAGGACCTTTGTACACTCTCTATTTGCGCAATATCCTTTTGGTAGTGTGGGTACCATATCACATTGCAGTACTCGAGTGTACTACGCACATAAGTTTTGTAAAGCATAATCATGTGTTCAGCTTTTCTTGTTTTAAAGTGTCTGAATAACATTCCCATTTTTGCTTTACATTTAGCCAACAGTGTTGCTATTTGGTCGTTGCATAACATATTCCTATTTAAAATTACACCAAGGTCTTTAATTGCTTCCTTGTTTGTGATTGTCTCATTATTAGGTCCCTTGTATGCATACACCATTCCTTCTCTGTTTCCATAATTTATTGATTCGAATTTATCGGAGTTAAATACCATCCTATTTATCTCCGCCCATTCATATATTTTGTTTAGATCTCTTTGTAGTGAGTTCCTATCTTCATCACAGGTAATTTCTCTACTTATTCTTGTGTCATCGGCGAAACTTCTCACTACGGAGTTTTCAACATCACAGTCTATGTCTGAGATCATAATAACAAATAGCAGTGCAGCTAATACCGTACCTTGGGGCACACCAGATATTACCTGGGCTTCATCTGATTTCTCGTCATTTGCAACCACTATCTGTTTTCTGTTTTGCAGGAATTCTTTTACCCATTTTCCTATCTTTCCCACAACATTATGCTTTCTCATTTTTTTCTCCAATATGTTATGGTCTACCTTGTCAAAGGCTTTTGCAAAATCTAGATAGATCACATCTGTGTCTTTTTCATTTATCATATTATTGTATATGTTTTCATAGTGAGCTATCAGTTGGGTCTGTGTACTTTTTCCAGGTACGAAACCGTGTTGACCCATATTAAACAAATTATTTTTGACCAAATGGTTCATTATTTTCTTTTTTATTACCCTCTCATACACTTTCATAATATGTGATGTTAGACTAACAGGTCTATAATTGCTTGCCTCTAGTCTTGATCCACTTTTGAAGATAGGGGTTATATAAGCTAATTTATGTTTAACATATATCTCGCTCATATCTATACTCTGTCTTAGCAGTATTGCAAGTGGCTTCGCGATAGTGTTTGCAGTTTTTTTTAACAAACTCGCTGGAACTCCATCTGGTCCGGCTGCCGATCCATTTTTAATTTCGTTTATAGCCGTGACAATATCTGCTTCATTAATATCTATATCCGTTAGATATTCAACATTTTCTTCTCTCATTTCTGTTTCATTATTCTCATTCGCAATTCTTGGCGTGAACTCACTCTTATATTTTTCTGCTAATATGTTGCATATTTCCTTTTTTTCATTCGTTAGCCGTCCTTCAATTCTTAGAGGACCTATTTCTATTCTCCTTTTATTCATCTTTTTTGCATAGGAGTAAAGTACTTTGGGGTTTCTTTTTATATTTTGAAGTGTCCTTTCTTCTAAGTCCCTTTTTTCATTTTCTTTCGACTGCATAATCTTTTGTTCTGCATTTTCTATCTTACATTTTATTTCCCTCATTTTCCACACATTTTTTTCTTTTGCAAGATTTTTCTTCCACTTTTTAATTTTCTGAAATAAGATCCTTCTGTCTCTTGGTATGCACGTCTTTTGTTTATTGTTTTTTTTCGGTACATATTTTTCAACAATTTTCTCCAGTATTTTGTACAGTATATCCGTATTTACCTGTATATTATCACTTATAAATACATTTTTCCATTCTTTATTCGGTTCTTCATTTATTTCTGACCATTTTATATTCTTACTGTAAAAGTTATATTTTCCATATCCTTCCCAAAGTTTTGTGCTTTTATTAATTCTGTGATCACTTGCTTTGGAATGAACTATCAATTCTATGACATTGTGGTCTGAAATTCCCGTGTTATACACTATTATTTCTTTAACATAATTCACCTCATTCACAAATACTAGATCTAGGACATTTTCCTTTCTTGTTGGAATGTGGTTTATTTGTTGCATATTATGTTCTAATAGCATATCTTGAAGCTTTTCAAATTGCCTCTTATCTTCTGCGCTACTATTACTCTCTTTTTTATATGTATACATACAACCATTTTCTTCTATCCGTTCTTTCCAATCCACGAAAGGAAAGTTAAAATCTCCGGATAGGAGTATATTCCAGTCTTTATGGTTTCTACATATATCATCTATTTTTTCTATTATTATGTCAAACTCCTTAGTATTTGGGGGTCTGTAAACTACAATATTCACTAGTTTTTCAAATTCAAATTCTACCGCAATCAATTCACATTCTGTGTTGCTGTATTTTTCACATACTTTTCCTTGATTTATGTCTCTTCCATATATTGCGGTTCCCCCTTGATTCCTATTTTTTCTGTCTGATCTATAAGTTTGGAAACCCTTTATCTGGTCATCACTGCCAGTCTCTTGGGAATACCATGTTTCACTTATATTTAATATATCTATTTTTTCAATTTGGGTTAGTTCTTCTAGGAACTCTATTTTCCTTTTAGAGTTACTCGTGACTAAACCCTGTGCATTCATCACTATTATGGTTTGTGTCTCATTTCCATTATTTAATATTGGTAATAATATGGATTCTCCCATGCTTCCTTCCTGTTCTGATATGATGTTCTTTTCTTCATTTCTCGGAATTCTGCCATTAAAAAATCCAACTTTTCCATAATATTTGTTCTTTCGCCTTCATACTTATTTTTGTGTGTAAACCTGCAATTATCTCCATATCTGCACCAACCCCTGGCATTATATATGCATTCTTGGTAGTTGGGCTCTATTTGTGGAGCTTTAGGTTGAAAGGCCTTTTTTGGTGCATAGTGCGGTATATACGCGGTCTGCTTTTTTATTTCTTTTTTTGTTTCATTTTTGTTTTTCTTTTCAGTTTGCTGAGTTTTCTTACTCTCATTCATAGTTGCAGGATGCATATATCGACATTTTTTGTTGAAACTGCATCCTTTTCCTTCTTTTAGGGTTTTGCATATTTTTGGATGGAGATCTCTGCATTCGTCTCCATATCCGTCTAAATACGCACATTTACCATATATTTCATAATTATGGCATATCTTTGGATGCTTGTAGTAGCATCTTTCGCCAAATTTGCAATTCCCTCTTTTCAGCCTATTACAGACTATATCTTTCCTTTCTTTTTCTTCTTGTTCTTGCTCTTCCCTAAAAGTATGTAGGTCCGGGTAGAGTCTCTTGGGTCTATTATTTGTTTCCATCTGATAATTTATTTCTTCATAAGTATGTTGTTGGATGGCATCATAAGTTATATCAATGATTTCCTCTGCATCCTTACACATATCTTGTTCATTTTTCTCTTCTTCTTCTTCTTCTTCTTCTTCTTCAACTAATTGCAGCTTTAGTCTCGACTTAATTATATTTTCTATCCAGACTAAGCATGTTGAGCAGAATACCTTTGTGTCTCTATTTTTTATTTTTTGCTGTATTTCAGCACATGTGGGGTGTGTTGGAACATTACCGGCATTACATTTTCTAATCAGTTGTTGAGGATTATTAATGGAATACCATATCTTACATGTATTACACCATTTTGGCATTCTTTTTCCCAATGCATCAATCAGCATATTTACCATATTGGACTTGTTATTGTTCTTTGATGGAATGTGTTGATTGATGTAGACTTTCTTTATAAGTCTCTTTAACACTTGGATTTTCTTTGGAATTTCTTCAATTATTTTACTGATGTTTTCCGCAGATTTGTTCCAGTCTATTGGATCATATTGTTTCAATATGTCTGCGAATATTTTTCCGTCACACTGGTTGGAGTTGTTAGTGACATCTGTCGTCGATCGGTCGAGCTCCTGTTTCGCCAACTCATGAAATTTGCCTTTGCTGACTCCAGTGATATCTCTCCACGAGTTGCCTGTGTTATACAATGCCATCTTGGTCAGATTTTTATTAATTCACAAGATAACTATCCTATGCCGAGAGAGAGAGAGAGAGAAAGTGGGCAGAATACATACAGGGCGTAGCACACACCCAGGCAGAGAGAGAGAGAGAGAGAGAGAGAGAGAGAGAGAGAGAGAGAGAGAGAGAGAGAGAGTTAGTTTTAAAGCTACACACATTGTGACGAGGGTCATAAAATGCTTACGACAATATTTGCCCGTATTTTTAGCGCTTTTGAAACAGCGACGCTGATAAAAATAAACAAAATGGATTAGTTTGTTTACGTTTAGTAACATTTACAGCTCAAAAGCTTCACTGGTTTAATGCTACAGAAATTTTAAGGCATCTCTCACTATGCAACCTTTAAAATTGAATACCCTAATCTACACGCGTAGTTAATTTTTATATTCGTCATTCTCAATTTTAAGGCATCAAAACAGCCTTTAAAATTTGATACCCTAATCTAGCATGCGTGGATCATTTTTACATTCGTCAATCTCATAATATAAATGTCAACATTTTGTTGGTACATAGCCCAGGTCAAAAACAACGTTACAACCCTTATTGCGCTGTGATACAAGGAAGGCGTTAACCAAGTGATTAAATTTCACAGGTATTCGCTTTAATGTCAAGTTTCCCACCTCGTCCTCAATCCTTATGAAATCAGACTTCCATAATCTCATCCTAAAGCCATCGTCTCCTTGCTGAAGACGAACAACATCCCTAACAAGCATCTAAAAGGCCATTTACATCCTAATGACCTTAACATAAATAGAGATGTTTCAGAAGTTGAAATGAAAAGATGATGAATGTACGCTGACGTATTACAATCTCATTACTGCCATTTTATTTTTAAAGCAATGCTTCACCTTGAATTTTACGACGCCAGAAGAATTGTCTCTTTTAGTACCTCATACATTTATTTTCTTGATAGCACCAATCGATGAGACCTATTTATAGCAAGGTGGGTTTGAGATACATTTATGTGTATTTATGTGTATATATATATATACACATACACATACACATATACATATATATATATATAATATACACACACATATATATATATATATATATATATGTATACGTATACATATATATATATATATATATATATATGTATACATATACATATATATATATATATATATATTGTATATGCATATATATACATATATATAAATATATATATATATACACACACACACACACATATATATATATATATATATATACATATATACATATATGTGTGTGTGTTTATTGAGGTGAGCATTTTGATGCACAGGCGCCTGTGTTAGTTTATTACGTTACTAAACAAGAAAAGCGATTAATATCGATATATAATTGTTTTTATATTTACACACACTTCATACAAACATACAATATATACATGGTATTCATATATATACACTTAGACACAAATATATATATATATATATATATATATATATTATATTCATTTCTAAATATATGTATGTACGTATGTATGTATATATAAACCATTACACGCAACACGTCATAATTAACGGCTAAACATTTATATAAATATTCACACACATGCAGACGCACCCAGGGTAAGACTAGCTTCTCTCTCCCCTCGGCTATTCCTGAGTGTGGCCGGAAAGATATATATATATATATATATATATATACATATGAGAGAGAGAGAGAGAGAGAGAGAGAGAGAGAGAGAGAGGGAGAGAGAGAGAGAGAGAGACTTGCTCTTTATTATATAGGTAATATTATACAGTATATACGGCTGGTTTTAAATACAGTCCTGGGTACATGGAGTAAGCATCTAGAAAGTTTGTTAATGGGGAAAAAAGAAGTAAGGGTCTGTGTGAGGCTGACAAAACTTATGAAAGTGACTGATGAAAATAGAGAAAAAAAATTAATTAAGAAGTTGAAGAATATAAAGACACCAATAATCGAGAGGATTAAAGTGAGATACTGCAGTATGTTAGTGAGAGTATCCTTGAATAGCTAACCAGAGTTTGCAGGGCACATTTGACTGATTTAGAGGTCCAAATGTATGGGTAGGGGGAATACCCATTTCGTTGTATACAGATTACTTAGTATACCCGGATTTTCATTGACAAAGTAGAAGACAGACAGACTGATAAGGGAAGAGCATTATATGTTTAGGCAAGACAAATTATGTGGGAATAAAGTTCATGTTGTAAAACAGTTATTTGGGAAGTTTGGAAGGAACGAGAAAAAAGTTCTATGTATCTTACATGAACCTGTAAAACCGCTTTTGATAGAACTGACAGATAAGCAATGGTGAAGGGTACTGGGAATGTATGGTACTGATGGTAGATTACTACAAGTAATTAAAAGTTTATGGTTGAGTTGAAAAAAAAAAAGAGTTACAGTATGAATAATTGTTATGAAAGCTTATCTGAGCAGAGGGTTAATGGTCTCTGTCACTATTCAAAATTGTCTAATAAAGGAGAGTGGGTAAGGAATGAAGTTCTTTGATAAGAAAATGAGATGACATGGAAATGTGGAATGATTGATGATTGCGTCTGATATCGTACGAATTGGAGGACAATAAAGATAAACTACTGAAAATGGTAAGAGAGTTTGAAAGTCTCCGCAAGACGATTTAGTGGATAGTGAATGTGAGAAAGATACTGAAAGTGAAAGGTAATGAAGAAGATGGACTAATGAAATGTTGGAGAGGTTGATTCACATAAAAATTTTGCAGTATATAGATTGACTAATTTGGTGTTTTCTGGCATCTTGACATGTAAGGTCATTGGCGCCGATATCGTTTATTGTGGAAAAAAAAAAAAAAGCAAAGATGTCATTTTAAAAGTTCAATACTTTTCAGAAGACCTGCTTCTGAAATAAAACTAAAAATACCACTAGCATGGTAGGACACATCATGTCCAAGAATCTTGGCAAGGATAACTGTAGATATAACAGACGATTGCAAGATGTCAGAAGAGGTGAGTCACAGAAAATGAGAAGCAAGAAAGATACAAAAATGTCTGCCAAAGACTGGTAACAGACTTGAGTTGTTCATAGAAAATAAGTTGGTAATGTATGAACAGATTTTTTTTTCAATACTCTTTCCATTATAAAAGTGAAGTATGAGGTATACCTGAAAAAGCAGAGGTGGTAAAAAGGCTAGTAGAGGTGAAAGGATGGGTCAGAGTATTATGAGGTGGTTCAGTCACGTGGAAAGAAAGTAACATGTTGGGGAAAAGAGTATATACTCGAGAGGAGCTTAGAGATATAAAGATAGTAAAGCCTAAAAGTGCTGAAATTGAAAGGATGGATCAGAGTATTTTGTGGTGGTTCAGTCATGTAGAAAGAATGCAATATTTTGGAGAAACGAGTATAATATGATTTAAAGGCGTTTGGAGATATAAAGAGAGCAAAGCCTCAAAAGGGTTAAAACGATTACGGGACAAGACTATTCTAAAAGAAGGATCTTTCTATCTCTATTTTGACAACAGCATTGCCATCCGTTCTGTGTAATTTATCCCCTATATAATCATCCCTTTCTATATATTTTGAAAATAATAAATATAACTTTTCCTTCAAATGTTTTCCCCATAAACGTAGCAGCCTCTCGTTAATATGGTTTAGCAGTCAACCTCCACTTTCCATAAACCCCCTTCCTGAACGCCGCATTGAACTTCTGTCACCTCGAGTCATTGCATACTAACAAGGAAGTGCAAACACAGAGATGTCATCTGGGATTCGAAGTAAAGGCAGAGACGAATTGCCATTTGAGCACCTCCAACGATTCCACGGTTTATGTGGGAGAGCTTCAGCTTAAAAGGGGTATTCGAATGCAGTAAATATAGACACACAAATACACCAGAGAGAGAGAGAGAGAGAGAGAGAGAGAGAGAGAGAGAGAGAGAGAGAGAGACGCTTGACCTCTGATCAGATGTGTCATTTCTTTCAATATAATTAATTTGAGATTTTAATTTTCAAATTTTCAGATATCTCCTATTTCCCGTAATGACTTTTGTATAAAAAAAAAAAGATGAAAAAAATATTTCGTTTCAGGCTATGGCAGAACCAATGGGAATCTTGCTACCCAATAATTGGATAAAATCAATCCTTATTCATAAGCAAAGAGGAGGCTACAAGCGGATTCAGTCGACTATTGGAACATATACATTTAACTCCAGATGGCTTCACTGCCTAAACGCCACATTTGGTGAGATATGTCTTCGCTGAAACGAATCGGTTTCGATTAAATGATTCATCAAGCAAAATTTCTATTTTATTATTATCATTATTATTATTATTAGTAGTAGTAGTAGTAGTAATAGTAGTAGTAGTAATAGTAATAGTAGTAGAAGTAGTAGTAGTAGTAGTAGTAGTAGTAGTAGTAGTAGTATATTGCTATCTTGCTATCATTATAATCAATATTATTATTATTATTATTATTATTATTATTATTATTATTATTATTATTATTATTATTCAAAATGAACTCGAATCTCTAATATGAAAATCAAACCTCATTGAATTTACATGCGTGGAAAAAAAAGATGAATTCCCAATAAAAGATACTGTAATATGAACCAGCAAATGTATAAAATAAAATATGAATCAAAGGCAGAAGAACAAAGAAGCATTGTAATTTCAAGCACTTACATAATCTCGATTAATCATCACTAACCAGGAAGACTTTTTTTGACTTAAGTCTCTCTATGTTTCATATATATGAAAGATCTATCTCAACGTTGTTACTGTTCTTGAAATATTTTATATCAACTATTCATTACTTCTCTTATAGTTTGTCTATTTCCTTTCCTTTCCTCACTGGGCTATTATTCCTTGTTAAAGCCCTAGGGCTTATAGCATCCTCCTTTTCCAACTAGGGTTGTAACATAGCTAGTAATAATAACAATAATAATAACAATAATAATAATAAAGTGTCTTTCTTTCTACCACCTACCTCAATCCATCTATCCAGCTTTTTCCGGTTACATATTTAGATAGATATGCACACACATTCACACACCCACACACAGATTCACTCCTTCTCACCCCTCCCCCTTTCCTAACCACAACCTCTCTCACCAGGGTATGACTACCCTTTCTCTGCCATACAAGAGCCACGGGGAGAGACATCGTACAGTAGTTACAAGTCATGCTGCAGAAAGTAACCGGATATATACTGTATATATATATACTGTATATATATATATATATATATATATATGTGTGTGTGTGTGTGTATATATAGCCAGACACATATTCTTTATTATTTAGGGGATATGCACACCTTTGGTCATCAGTAGGTCCTTTCCTTTAAGTTTCCCACATACATTCATCCTTAATTTCTATAATGCAAAGACAAATATATAAGCAAAACAAAAGTTCGAGTAACAAAGGAAAAAATAATTTCATAATTTAATGAGAGAGAGAGAGAGAGAGAGAGAGAGAGAGAGAGAGAGGAGAGAGAGAGAGAGAGAGATTGATTCCCGAAGATATTATAACATTATTATCTGCAAAGCTCAACAAATCTTCACCGCTGATTTCATTCCCAAAGACAACCAGTGACACATCAACATGCTTTTGCATTACCTACGAGATTTGGCGACGAATGCCGGTTCTAATTCGCGAATTTATTCAAGAGAACTTCCTGGCTTATGTATAATTACATTGTTTCCAAGGAGGCAACATGCAATATTGCAAGGGTTGTTATTGAATCAATTGAATACTAAGAGGATAAGAATACTAATATTCATATTGGTGTTTTATAGTTATATTTCTCTCTCGTTTTGTGTTTAGTCTCCAAATGAGATATTAGCTCAAATACTAGCACACACAAAGACAAATACACAAACACATACCTTCACACTCCCCATGAGAGATTAGTTCACCAAACTTTCAACTGGGCTCCAAAAGGCACTAAAAGAGTTGGAAGTCCCAAACCTACAAGGCTTAGGACTATCACGCGTGAAGTAGGAGATGACAAATGGAGAAGTATTGATTTGAAAGCTCGAGATAGAGACGACTGGTGAAATCTAACCGAGGTCCTTTGCCTCAATAGGCGTAAAGGGAGATGATGATGATGATACACACACACACACACACACACACACACACACCCGCGCGCGCGCGAATAAGTGTGTATTTTGGCATTTCCTTTTGAAAGAAAAAAAAAACATACTTAAAAAAAACTGTGATATACTGCTACAATCGCATTGTCCACAAAAAGACACAAACTAAGTATAATAAGACGCCTCTAAACATCTTCCATTGAACCCCTTCATAAACATTCATCAATGCAACAGAGTCTCATTTGAAATGCGACGTTGCAGCTTTAAACAAAAGCAAAGGAAAGAAAGAGAATCTAATATCAAGTCACTCCCATTGAACAGTCGTCATCTAGCTCTTGCATCAAAAGCAATTTTGTTGAATGTGTGAGACGAACAGACTCGCTCTCTCTCTCTCTCTCTCTCTCTCTCTCTCTCTCTCTCTCTCTCTCTCTCTCTCTCTCTCTCCTATTTTCATATCTACCTGTCCATCAACATATACAGTTTGTCCCTTCTTATTTTCTTCTGTCATTTTTTTTATATATTGAGCATACAAGATGTCGTTATATAAATGCTTGTTCTTTCCATCTCTTTTTTTATATATTTACTCTAACATACATTCTCTCCTTTATCATTTGCAAACATATTTTATATATAAAAAGACCTTTCGAGCAAATTCATCTCTCTCTCTCTCTCTCTCTCTCTCTCTCTCTCTCTCTCTCTCTCTCTCTCTCTCTCTCTCTCTCTCTTACATTTCTTCAAGAAAGCAGAGATAATAAATTACAAACCTGAAACACATTACTGTACCTCAGCCAACCAAACAGATAAACAGATCACCCAATGGACTGTCACTATTGTGAGTCGAACTCAGGAAATAAAATATATGAAGCAAGAAATAAAAAGGGAAATAAATGAATAAATATGCACCGGCACAAAGTAATTAATCAAAGGGTTGTGATTATTCATGAAGTTATCACTGAGCTCACCAAGATGGGATCCTTTCTCTAAATCTACAGTGAGTCTACTTCCATAATAAGGATGGCCCCAGAGAAATACTGATCAGGAGTAGCCGCAGCATCAGCCGCTTCACAATCTTACACAGATGAATCATCACCAACACAACAAAGATCATTTAAACACACAGATCCATTCACCTTTCTCTCTACCTCGCTCTCTTTATTATCATCATTACTTGCTAAGTTACAACCCCATTTGGAAAAGTAGGATGTTACAGGCGCAAGGGTTCCAACAGTGGATATAGCCCAGTAAGGAAATAAGGAAACAGATAGAAAAGTGTACCCAAATGTACCCTCAAGGAAGAGAACTCGAACCCAAGGCAGTGGAGGACCATGGTACAGAGGATATAGCACTACCTAAAAGTAGAGACCAACGGTTTGACTATGAAGTGTCCTTTCCTATTCTCTCCATATGACCAAACTTCCTCAAAGCACTCTGTCCTATTTCCACACGTGTGCTACAAATTTCACTACAGTTTTTTTTGCACCTCCACATTTCTTACCCTTTCAATTCATTTCACCCAACAGGTAATTCATCTCAATAGCTGCTACCTCTTTCCTATTGGCCGTGTTCAATAACCATTCCTCACTTCCATAACGGAGCTTTAACATAACAGTCTTTAAAACACGTTAACTTTTGCTTCCAATGATGATCTTCGCAGCCTTTTGCAATGCTTCAGATATCTTTTATACCTCATCTGTGCCTTCAGTGATCTCATCTCTCATCTTACTATTATTCTTAACATCAGCAACCAAACACATTTACGAATCATCCACAACCATATCAACGCAGATTTACGTTCCATATCAATTACTGGAAGCTAATGGGCAGCCAAGCACAATTCATAATACCGAGGAGTGTTGTAATATCTTTTTTCCAGAGAAAATAGCTCTCTATTTTTTATTAATAAAGTTGAGCTCTCCATTTACACAACAGGCAAAAAAATACAACATTGTTAGGGTTCAGTTCTCATTTAACCTGGAAGAGGAGAGACAGATATAAATGGTGGAAGATAATGGACTGTTAGCGTAAAATTGCTGTCACAGCGAGTTCCACATGCATGCGTTATGAAAGGGGCTGAAACGATGAACGGAATTTTTATAATTAAACAATTCATTCCATTTATATGAACAATGCCACAACACGCAAATGGTGTTTGAATTCATATTTTTTTTTTTTTCAAAGTGGATATGTTGAAAACACTTTAGCTCGATGTGACATCCATCAGTTACCTATTATTTTTTTTTAAGCTTTTTTTTTTTTTGTAGAATAATTCGACTAACATCCAAGTTTCTCCTGGCTGTTGTTTTTTTTTTTCAAAGAAGAAGAAAACAATAATTGGGATTACTTAAAACTCGAATAGATATTTAAATGTTTAAAGGCCGCTCATGAATGTCAGAATCAAGGAACTATGGCAATGACCTAGCTGGCAGGACAATGCCCGAGACTGACTATATATACATATGATCAGCGCCCAAGAACGACCTACACCCTAGCTAAGACCAGGGAGGGCCAGGTAAGGGCTTTTTTTTATGAATCAGCAGTAGACCTATGGGCTACCGCAAGGCTCGCATCCTTAGCTCATAAGGATGTTGAGGTTAGAAACACTAAAAGAAACTACAGAGCTTGATCGTGACGCGAATCCCCGTCCGGCAGATCATCAGGCAGTGAATGTGATTTTCCAATTAGAGGGAAGATGATCTATTCTAGAAACTAGAGATATACATCTTTGATATTATACGTTAGACTGAAAAAAAAAATCCTCAAATTATTTTTAGAGGATACGAACTCAAAAAGGATGAAAATACCATAAACAGATAGATAATTCGAAGATTTATGTTTGTAAACAGTTTCGAGATTTCTTTTTCTATATGTGAATGTCTCAAAATATTTTGTCATTGTGCCCAACTTCGAGAATTATGTAGTTCAAAACAAATTAGCTTTTCAAAAGGTATAAAGGTGCAAGGTGTTTCTTCTCGTTATAACTTAATTAGCAACATATTGCCTTGTTTAGATCTTAGTGCAGACTAAATAAAAGATTTTAAACCAAACGTCCATAACTTAAGAATCTATCGAGAAGAGCAAGTTGCGAAATCCTCTTTTTTCTATCCATCAACTAACTACATTTATATGATTCCTTCCTTCCATTCAGCTTGTAGAGTCATAGGTTTAAAGGCCGCTCATGAACGGCAGAGGCGAGGGACAGTGACACTGCCCAATCGAGCAGGAGAATGACCTAAAGACTGACCATATATACATATGATCAGCGACAAATCCCCCTCTCCACCCAAGCTAAGACTAAGGAGGGCCGAGCAATGGATTTTTATGACTCAGCACACAGACCTATAAGCTCCCCCAAAGAAACCCCACCCCCTCCAGGTTAGCTCACAAGGATGCTTAGGTTGCAGCAACCAAAGGTACTAGCGAGTTTGAACGGGACTCGAACCCCGGTCTGGCGTTCACCCTTCAGGGACGTTACCACATCGGCCACTACACCCAATAGTTCCCCACGAACCCGACCGTCGGGCCATTTCTATTACTTTCTTATTTGCTTACTTATTGGAGACCATATTTGCATTCTTTGGTTGGGGAGGATATTCCTTCATGAAATTAAAGGATTCAAAGAGGATGGACATATCATCACAGAAAGGACACTATTGCAAGGTACAGCTGCAGGAAACTCTTAAGCTTTAATCCTTGAGTGGAGTTTCCTTCTGCAGGTATTGAAAACCAATACTGTACGTTTCCTCGGGAAACACAGGAGTAGGTAAATAAATGAAATAAATAAAGGAAATGGACTTGGGGAATGCACACCTGGTCACTGGAAACCTCTCTCATACAATTCCTCTCGAGGAAAAAAGCTGAATTACAGCACCTTGCTTGTTGTTCAAAGGAGGCCAAGTATGCCTGGTGACACTTGATGTGTCCATAAAAACACATGAAGGCTAGGTGTTGTTCTGTACGTATAAACTTTTATGTGGTATATGATTATCCATATTGAGAGAGAGAGAGAGAGAGAGAGAGAGAGAGAGAGAGAGAGAGAGAGAGAGAGAGAGAGATTATTTAATAAATTTGTTACGGCCAAAGACGTCAAACAAAGTTACATATTTGCAATTACATACAGTACATCAAAAATCAACATAAAAGGAAAAATTACAGCATTGAATCATCAGTGTATCAGTTACAATAATAACATATAAGAGTTTGTATTCCATTATCACAACAACTGCAACAGACAGTTTAGCAGCCACCAAAGAGTGGATGACGAGTCAAAATTACGTCTAGGTGGTCATCTTTGAGTAACTATTGACAGGTTTGAAATAAATTTTTGTCCTTGAGGTAACAGATTCCTGACAGTAGGGCAATGAAGGCAATAGTGTTTAAGGTTATTGGCATTAGCAAGGTTACAGAGTTTACATGAGGTGTAGTGTGGTATATCTGGTGTCTGTCCAACCTGCCACACAGGACGATATCCCACCCTTATCCTGGCACTTACGATTATTTAATAAATTTATTACGACCAACGACGTCAAACAAGGTTACATACAGTACATCAGAAATTACCAAGAGAAAAAAAAAAAAAAATTACAGCATTGAATCATCAGTATGTCATTCACAAAAATAACATATATGAGTTCGTATTCCATTATCACAACTGTAACAGACAGTTTAGCAGCCACCAAAGTGTGGATGACGAGTCAAAAAAAAAAAAAAAAAATAAATAAATAAAATAAAAAAAAAAAAATTACAGCATTGAATCATCAGTATATCATTCACTAAAATAACATATATGAGTTCGTATTCCTTTATCACAACAACTGCAACAGACAGTTTAGCAGCCACCAAAGTGTGGATGACGAGTCAAAATTACATCTAGGTGGTCATCTTTGAGTAAATATTGACTAGTTTGAAGTAAATTTTGTCCTTGAGGTAACAGATTCCTGACAGTGGGGCAATGAAGACAGTAGTGTTCAAGGTTATTGGCATTAGCAAGGTTACACAGTTTACATGAGTTGTAGTGTGGTATATCTAGTGTCTGTCCAACCTGCCACACAGGACGATATCCCAACCTTATCCTGGCACTTACGACATTATGCCTACGCACCATGAGTCCACGACGCCGATACTTGTGACGGCTATGCAGAAAGTTATCATGATGTTGTATGGAAACACTAGTGCCCCTCTCTGCATCCCTGCGCTGTACTGTACAAGCAAAAGCTGCTGAAAATATTCTATGTTTAAGGCAGCGAAGTGAGGGCTCATCATTTCTGTCATCAAGGTCCAGTGTGCAGGCAGCTTTAGCAAGACTGTCCACCATGTCATTCCCAGCAAGCCCAATATGGGAGGGCATCCACATGAAGGACACGACAAGCGAGGCATTGTAAGCAGCAGCGAGTTGACACAGTATGTCTCGCACAACACGGCCACAAGCATACTACATTAAACGTGTAAAACCAACGAATACAAGCGACAATTATCATTCAGAAAAAGGAGAGAGAGAGAGAGAGAGAGAGAGAGAGAGAGAGAGAGAGAGAGAGAGAGAGAGAGAGAGAGAGAGAGAGAGACTGAAGGGAACCCGCAGAAGGGCTAAACCAACGCTATATTATTCATCTGTTGGATTTCCCCGAGAATTTCCATCCGGAATCCTTTGTTTCAGTCCCACCCCCAAAAGATCTCTCTCCCTATTAGGAAACTTCCGATAAGGCAACGATTCCGTCCAGCTATTTCTACAAAAATTGTTCTCGTCCCTCGAGGCCTTTCTCATCCCATATTCATTGGCGAAATTGTAATGAAGAGACAAGAATTACTTTTTATGGTCTATATATGAATTATCGGTTTTAATGTTGTTAATGGTTTTTTAAATATTTGATTCTTTTTCATTACTTCTTATATCGTGTATTCATTTCTTTGTTTCCTTTCCTCACTGGGCTATTTTTCCCCGTTGGAGCCCTTGGACTTATATCATCTTGCTTTTCCAACTAGGGTTGTAGCTAGGATATTAATAATAATAATAATCAAAATAGCATAGGACATTATTTACACCATCTTCAATTAAAGATTTAAAGCCTACTCATGAATGGCAGAAGCTAGGGAGAGTGACATTGCCCAGCTAGCAGGACAATACTGTGTGTATATATATATATATATATATATATATATATATATATATATATATATATATATATATATATATATATATATATATACATATATATATATATATATATATATATATATATATATGAATCCCCCAGTGCTTTATTGCTTTTAAATTTCAAAACGCTGTAATTCCCTATTTCATAAAATATTTTCATATGGTTTGACTTTTTGGAAATGCTATAACGACAAAAATTTCATGAAAAACAGACTTCTAACGACTGATTACTAACTGATAATTTACACAATAACATCTTATTTTTTCTTTTAAATCACTACCACATCCTGGTCTTTCAAGATATTCTAATTTTCACTTTTTTTTCTAAATTTAACATCTCAATAGTGATTAAACACGAGCCAATTACACATGTGATTGATCAATTGATCGACACATGATAGATGGTATGATCGATTGCAACAATAATGACAAAATTAATAAATAACATACTCTCACCCTTACAATGTGTCTTAGGTTAAGTTTATATGAATGTTCGGGTTCGGGATGAGACACAGCCTTTGCAACGGCGCATATGAAACCCCCTAGAATGATGAAACACATGGCTGATGGCATGATTAATCGCACACCACGTGAGTAAGGGCATGATTGATCGCAAGGTTTATGAAGAATGCTAAAATTTTCCCTTATTATATACATCATAAGAACATGAAAAATGTTGATAAGAATAATCAAATGAATCAGTAACGAACATTAACATACAAAGAGTAATAATAATAAAACAACATGCAATATAAGGGTGGTAACACTTACGTTCAGCCGTGGAGTGACGACCTGGTAGAAGATTACTGTTTTCATATTATGCTGCTTTACGATAGAAAAAAAAACCTTATTTACGATACAGCCACTCGATGTGGTGGGTATTGGATCATTAACACACTCACTATCACTAATATACTAAGTTTCGAATATTAACAGCTAAAATAGCCAATAAACTAAGAACAACCAGATAAAGACCGCGGGAGGACGAAACGCGCCGCAAAAGTAAACAAACGAAGAACCAAATTCAACCAATGGCGAGCCGGCGACCAACCAGATCGGTTCACGAGCGTAAACACTTTCGACAAAATATTGTTTTCACAATGTGTAACGACAGTGTTTTGTCTGTTATTATGTTAAAATATAATAATATTATCATTACTTAATTTTAAAGCAAAATTTCCTTATTACGAAGCACGAAATAAAAAAAAAAGAATTATGCAAAATATTTATCTTTAGGCTGCCATACGGTATCCTTGCATCAGCCAAGGAGCTTCACCTATCAGCTGATAATCATCGTAAATGGAAGAGTGGCTGGCTCATGTTATAGGTTCCAAATTCATAGCTCATTCAGCCACGATGTTAGAAATTATATGGATATTCAATGCTACTTTCAACC
>NC_090752.1:82407212-82429712 GCF_036898095.1 Palaemon carinicauda
TACTCTTCATCATGATCTCATCCAAATATGGCACTCGGGTAATCTCTCTTATAATATCATTTCTAATCCTGCCCTTTGAACAACAGACTCAAAAGACTCCCCCCTTAGCGGAGGAGATTGATCCTCCAAAGACACATGCAGAGACGAAAGCACGACGGCTACATCACTCCAGTCCTGTGGTCACCAGAGCCCTTCCAGTACAACTTCATCATCTTCCCAGCAGCACACAAAGCTCAGTACAGCAGAACAACTTACTGAAGCCACCGAAAATGCAATCAACAACACCTCCGCCCCCGAAATCTACTATACTGATGGATCACTTGACCGTGATTTTCCTGCAGCAGCAGCAGTCGTTTCTCCATCAGGCTTTCCAACCATGCTTTCACCCTGCAAAACCGAGCTAGTAGCGAATGCCAAAGCCCTAGAACACTCAGCATGTCTACCAGGAGGAAATACAACAATCTACACTGATTCGAGAGAAGCCATTGTGGCTCTCAGCAACAAACAACCCACTGAAAATATCTACCTTATCACAGCAATACAGTATCTAGCCTCTAGCTAACCAAAGCAACTGGCAGATCATCTTGAATTGGATTCCAAGTCACACTGGAATTACTGGTGATGATGAGGCCGATTGCATGGCCAAGTCAGCCCTGATGTGCCAAGCTACAGTATCAAAAAACCTTCGCTGAAAATCATCAGGAATCAAATGACCGCCTTTTGCAACATGCAAAAGATAAGTGAAGTAAGGCGAGCCTTCCTTGACAACTCCCGATCAGTCAAATGGTACATTGATATAACTAACCTAATCCCGCATCCTCTAGCAAGAAATACTCCCCGCCAAGTTGCAGTCATCATTTGCAGACTACGACTGGGGTATCTGTGCAACTGGCAAATCATCACAGACAACGACGAGGACCCAGCAGCACAGAAGATACCGGAAAGACCATGCAACAACTGTCAGCAACTGATTGATGAACCTCTGCAACACTATCTGTTGCACTGTCCAGAAACAAGCCTACTAAGACTGGAATTCAACTCTAACATCCCTGTAACTGTAGCAGCAATCGCAAAATACATCATTGCTAAAGTTGATGCATTCTCAGCCTTTCTACGCAGATACCCTCCCCCAAAAGATAATGTAACTACCAACACCAATTTGAAACTAAAGTAACCCAACCTTGTAATACTTTGCTTAACCTCATTTTAGCTCTCCTCTCACTTGCAATTGCTCTTCTCTCTTTTAAAGAAGTTCAGGACTTAAACCCAACTAAACATTAAAGAATGATAAGCACGTAGACGTCTCAATGACTAAAACACATAACTAAATTTCATTTTTACCTTTCGTTCTAGTATTTTAGGTACAGGAATATTTATTCCACACTTTACTACGGATAGCCGCTAACCAAATTCTCCTTTTCACCTCTCTCCTACTCAAGCTGAAACTTTGTACTATCACTTATTTTAAAAACTTAAGCTTAAGCTATTAAGGAAGTTTTTTACTCCTTTTATATCAATATCTCAAACTAAACATTTACTATTCCTTCCCGAGCCTTTCTACTCATCGGGACTTACTGCTGTACCCCCATTCGCTCCAACTGAACGACGGGAACCAGTGGTTCTATTGGGGAGGATACCTTCTCCCCTCTGTCACCCTCTTCCTTTTCAGTTGACCTAAAGAGTCTGGGACGCCTCTTAAAATAAGGAAAAAGAATGCTGAATTGGCAATAAATAAAGTTGCTGATTATTCTTATCCCACAACCTCCAACAAATAAAAGTCGCAGATTATCCCATATCCTAAATCACCTACAAACTTAAATAAATTTTAACCTAACACCTATGGGCTGCAAGTGTGCAAGAGCCCATGTCTAGACATAAGGGCCAAGCAATCTGCTAAAACAACAAAAAGCTCTTTTCCTTGTTTTGTCAATAACTGCCAACCAATATATATAATTCCCCGAAAAATCACGGAATCTAAACTTAAATTATTTACGACTAAATGTTTAATCCATTTCCCAATTGCACGGTAGACAATTTAGTAGAATAAAGAATAGACACCTATGATACCGGTACTACTATTACAAGGAGCTCCCATTATGACATGCATCTCAAGAAATTACTGTCATTATGGAAAATCTACGTGGACATAAGGATAGGTGTTCTGAAGGTGCTCCTGGCATGATGGCATAGGTAATAATCTTCTATCCTTACGGCTGGTACTTTATGGGCACCTGCACTGGAGGTTCTATGCTTACTAACATATCCAATAAACCTAGATACTCAAGGAACTTCATACATTATCTACTGCTAAGTAAATTGGGCCTTATATGTATAAACACATACATATACAGTATATACACATAAAATCTCCCCTATATAAGAAAACACAAGTTTCTTGCTATATATATATATATATATATATATATATATATATATATATATATATATATATATGTATATATATATATATATATATATATATATATATATATTTATATATATATATATTTATATATATATATTATATATATATATATATATATATATATATATATATATATATATATATAGATATATATATATAGATATATATATATATATATATATATATATATATATATATATATATATATATATATATATATATATAGATAGATATATATGTGTGTGTGTGTATATATTGGCAGACGTATATACCTTGTAAAACCATAAAAATGACATATGCCCTCGTTCATACCTCGTATGCTTCGTACAACACACTTAAACGCGACTGTAAAAGACTCCGTAACAAAATACGAGGAATAAAACGTTAATTCTTAAAAATAACGTAAATTTACATCTACTGACTTGAATGAAAAATACAACGAATTGAATGACGAAAGTCTTATGCAATTTACATACAATTACTTAAACCTACAAGAGCTGGCTATATACCTCTTAAATACATTAATAGAATATTTACTCTCTCTCTCTCTCTCTCTCTCTCTCTCTCTCTCTCTCTCTCTCTCTCTCTCTCTCTCTCATTATATATATATATATAAATTTTTCAAAAATATCTATTTTCATTTTGGGATAGATTTAGTTGATAAAGCCGAATGTTTTTACAACATTAACGTCACCGAGGTAACAATTACTTATAATAATAATAATAATAATAATAATAATAAATAATAATAATAACAACGATAATAAAAATAATAATAATAATAATAATAATAATAATAATAATAATAATAATAATAATAATAAAAACTGAGTCTTTCAAAATATTGTAGTCCTTCGAATCTCTGAACAATTACGATTACTAATTTCGTATCTGATAACCTTTCAAAGATTTTTTTTAAGGACAAACCCGAAGGAAGGGGATAACTGGAGGAACATTAAAGAAGTTGGTCAGCCAATGAAAAAAAAATAAACAATAAATGTCAGAAAGTAATACAGCTGAGAAAACAATGTTAGACAAGAGTTCGAGACCTGCTCAAGATCGATAGCTTCTAGATTCTAGAAGTATCTAGGGGGAGCCTACAGGTATACCTGCTGAGTTATCAGCAGCCATTGCCTGTCCCTCTATGGTTCTAGCTCGATGGAGAGGGGGCATTGGCGCTGATCACATGTTTATATGGTCAGTGTCTACGACGTTGTCACTGTCCCTTGCCTCTGCCATCCATGAGCGACCTTTAAACTTTTAAGGGAAGCTACAGAAAATCGCTAGTATCATCAAAGTATTCTTTTATATCTCCGCTATATAATGCAGAGAAAGTGTGTGTATATATATATATATATATATATATATATATATATATATATATATATATATATATATATATATATATATTTGAAAGTATATATAAAGTATATTTCTTTACCGTTACACTTAGGGGGAGAGGAGTAGTCATATCCTGGTGGGATGGGGGTACCCCAAGAGGTACAGTTGCCTTTATTAATTCCGGTACACTGATATCTCCTTTGCTTCCTATGTAGAGTACCAGAATTAATAAAGCCAACTGTACACTCGGATACCACACTCGCCCACAAATTGCATAACCAGCAGGTTGTAGTTCGGAAAGTAGGAGGGTGTGGGAAGGGTTGAATCTCTGTTTGTGCATATCCATCTAAATATTTAGAAGTAATTTTTGACAGCTCTGGTACACTAGTATTTACATATTTGCCAAGGCTTGTTTGTTTACGACTGGCAGCATTCCAGCAAAAGCCACATCTGCCTCTTGCAAGATCATAAATGAATAATATTTATTTAATACTTAATAGAAAAACATATGAAAGATCGCTCTAACCATTAAAAAATATAGACTCTCTCTCTCTCTCTCTCTCTCTCTCTCTCTCTCTCTCTCTCTCTCTCTCTCTCAATATAAAATTAACCTTTCATCCACCCCAAATGGTAAGAACGATTGTTATGTCAGCAAATACCATTTGTCGCTGTTAAACAGACCCTGAATACTTTATGTAAACACAGAGAACCACATCAGCAATTCTAACACGCTTGCATTCAGAGAGAGGGTGAACTGCAATAAAAAGAGCCTCTAATACTTTTTCACTGGGGAATCTGGTCCTACCTACCCAACAGAGGGGAAATGTTCAAGTATACATGAATGCACTTGCATGCATACACACGAACAATTATTCGGTAATTCCAGAACAGAATTCCAAGCATCTCTGGATAAATTCCAATGACCCAGTGGCACAATTCCTTTGGTACAGGTGGAGATTCCTGAGGCTAAGATGTAGTGAATACTTAATCTGGAACTTCTCTAATATAATACATATGTATGTATAATATATATATATATATATATATATATATATATATATATATATATATATATATATTATCATTAGCCAAGCTACAACCCTAGTTGGAAAAACAATATGTTATAAGCCCATGGGATTCAATAGAGAAAAATAACCCAGTGAGGAAAGGAAATAAGGAAATAAATAAATAATGAGAACTAATTAACAATAAATCATTCTAAAAACAGTAACAACGTCAAAATAGAAAAGTCATATATAAACTATAAAAAGACTTATGTCAGCCTGTTCAACATAAAAACATTTGCTGCAACTTTGAACTTTTGAAGTTCTACTGATTCAACTACCTGGTTAGGAAGATCATTCCACAACTTGGTCACAGCTGGAATAAAACTTCTAGAATACTGTGTAGTATTGATCCTCATGATGGAAAAGGCCAGGCTATTAGAATTAACTGCCTAGTATTACGAACAGGATGGAATTGTCCAGGAAGATCTGAATGTAAAGGATGGTCAGAGTTATGAAAAATCTTATGCAACATGCATAATGAACTTATTGAACGACGGTACCAAAGATTAATATCTAGATCAGGAATAAAAAATTTAATAGACCGTAAGTTTCTGTCCAACAAATTAAGATGAGAATCAGCAGCTGAAGACCAGTCAGGAGAACAATACTCAAAACAAGGTAGAATGAAAGAATTAAAACACTTCAGAATAGATTGATCACCAAAAATCTTGAAAGACTTTCTAATAAGCCAGTTTTTTGTGCAATTGAAGAAGACACAGACCTAATGTGTTTCTCAAAAGTAAATTTGCTGTCGAGAATCACACCTAAAATTTTAAAAGTGTCATACAAACTTAAAGAAACAATATCAATACCGGGATCCGGATGTTGAGGAGCCACTGTCCTTGACCTACTTACAATCATACTTTGAGTCTTGTTAGGATTCAACTTCATACCCCATAATTTGCACCGTGCACTAATTTTAGCTAGATCTCTATTAAGGGATTCACCAACCCCAGATCTACACCCAGGGGATGGAATTGATGCAAAGAGAGTAGCATCATCTGCATATGCAACAAGCTTGTTTTCTAAACCAAACTACATGTCATATGTATATAGTATGAAAAGTAATGGGCCAAGAACACTACCCCGTGGAACACCGGATATCATATTCCTATACTCACTATGGTCCCCAGGGGATGGAATTGATGCAAAGAGAGTAGCCTCTCTCTCTCTCTCTCTCTCTCTCTCTCTCTCTCTCCATGCCCGAGGAACAGGGAGAGACCGAGTAGTTCTCACGCGCAAGATAGTTATTTGATTAAGTCTAAATAATTCGTATTAAGATGCTATTCATGATACAGGTGCAAATGTTTTCACAAACTTTATTATAGAATTTCCTGGTTTTGGTGAATATAGCGATTTTTAGAATGATTTATTGTTAATTTCTTTCCATCATTTATTTATTTCCTTATTTCCTTTCTTCACTGGGCTATTTTTCCTATAGGAGCCCTTGGGCTTATAGCATCTTGCTTCTTCAACTAGGGTTGTAGCTTGGCTAGTAATAATGATAATAATAAACTGGTATAAATCAATAGTTTCTATTTCTGAGATATAACGAGCGAGTCACACTCGCACACGTTAGTGTCTTTGATCGCTGCAACCTCACCATCCTTATGAGCTAGGAATGGGGGGGGGGGGGGTTGGAGGAGCCTATAGGTCTATCTACTGAGTCATCAGCAGCCAGTGCCTGGCCCTCCTTGGTCCTAATCATATGTCTATATGGTTAATCTCTAGGGCATTGTCCTGCATGATCGGGCAATGTCACTGTCCCTTGCCTCTACCACTCATGGGCGGCCTTTAAAGCATTTAAAATGCGTCGTAGATCCTGTTTCCATTTAAAATCAACTATTCTTGTAAACATAAATCGTGAAAGATTGATATATATGAAAAAAAAACACAATAAAACGAAATCATAACAAAATAGTAAACGTCTAAACATTATAAAAATTCTCTGAAAAAACTCCCCAACTTTAGTTCGGTCCTTCATCGAATTTCATCTTCTCTTCGACGAGTTTTATTTTCACTTCGTAGAATTTCATCTTCTCTCCACGAAGTCGACTTAAGAAAACGACAGAGTTCTTGAAGAACGTTTTCTTTTCTATCGCTTTTTGACTTTTGATGTTTCATTACATCGGTGCATCCTCTCTCGGAATGGCGAGATGAGGACAGGCATTTTGGGTGGATAATTGAATCTCTTTTTAGCTCTCATTAACTTTTAAAAAATATTTTTTTTTCGATATACGACAAAGGAACAGATGATTGTACATTTATAATGCCAAGAAGAAGAAGAAGAAGAAAAAGAAGATATATATATATATATATATATATATATATATATATATATATATATATATATATATAACTGGATATTTTAGCAAATAGAAATTTATTTAACACGCCTTTTTTCATCATTTAGGCAAACTTAAATACATAAGTTGTCCACACATCTACATGTGACCAAATCATTTCCCCTCCCATATATAATAAAGAGCAAGTGTCTGTGTATATATATATATATATATATATATATATATATATATATATATATATATATATATATATATAATTTCTTTTTTGTCACACACTGAGCAGCATTGCCAAACGTATGACTGCTTCGTCTCTCCCCTTCTCTCTGGTAGGGGGAGAGGGAGTAGTCATAATATGGTGAGAGGGGTGTACCCTAAGCAGTACACTTAAAAACCACAATCTCCCACAAATGGCCGAAAATACCGTGTTGTAGTTAGGAAACGGGGAGGGGGTGGGAAGGGTTGAATCTGTGTTCGTGTACATATATATCTAAATGTTTAGCCGTCATTTTTGATGGGTCGCGTACCCTATTATACACATATCAATCAAAACTTTGCGCATGCGTGTAGTGACGATAGCATAGGTTTAGAATTCTCATGCTAAATGATGAACACAAAAGGAATGTGCACGCTATTTGCAGTCAAAAAGTAACCCAGGTTCAAGTCCCTAGTGAGAGGGAACGCTAAAGACAGTTTCCGTTATATTCCATAGAGCTTGTTTGGTTATAAGCAGCAGATCTTATCTCACGTGACTATAAAACTGTATTGCAAGCAAAATCTTTGTCAATCATTTGACTCCTAAGAACTGTCTATTAAGAATAACATATTCATCAATTTAAGTCATTATGAATCAGTTGAACCAAACTACTGAGTAACAGTTTTAGAATTTCATAAATTAAGTTGTTTATTGGGAGTTAAAATATTAGGGGTAATATACAGTTAAAGAAATTGAACCACAAGGTGAGAAGATACCACAGAAATGGTATTTTTGTCCCCTTTATAATAAAGAGCTAGCCTTATAAATAAAGACCTGGCCTTTCATTAGAAGGGGCTAGCGTTCGATCCCAAGTATGAGGTAGAAATTTATTTCTATTTGAACACGATGTTGTGTTGATATTTATCCATATATATATATATATATATATATATATATATATATATATATATATATATATACACACACACGTTTGCGTTTTATTTGTGTTAGTAAGTCACGCGATATGGAAAACATCTCCCACTTTTATCATAAATCCGTAAAATTGTGGAGCTGTGGCTGTTTCGAGATTAAATTTAGTAATTAAATTTTGGTTGAAAGCTATTTCTAGGTAATGCGATTACTATATAAATAGACTTTACTTTGCATATTAGAATCAAATGCAGAGGGTCCATAACTTGAACAAATTTGACAAAATGATTTTATCTAATCATATTTGATGAAAAATAACACTTTTTTATCTAATTAACTGACTCGGACAACCGACCACTTCACTTACGAACTCGGAAGAAAATTCAATGGAGCATTTTTCATTGGACAGTGACCAGAACTAGGACAGCACACGTCTCTGTGTTTATACACCGTGGAATGGCGACACAATGTTTAGGCGAGCTTTCTACTCCTTTTTTAATTGTATTCTGAAAGCATACTCGTAATGCTCTTGCGAAGACAATTCAATGACTACTTTCCTTTTACTGCTAATAAGGTTGTGGTGGTCAGTGAGGTAACGTCCCTGACTGGCGAACGCCAGACTAGGATTAGTCCCGCTCAAACTCCTTAGTTCCTTCGATCGTTACAACCTAACCATCCTTGTGAGCTAAGGATGGGGGGTTTAAGTCGTCGGCAGCCATTACCTGGGCTTCCTTGGTACTACCTTGGGTGGAGAGGGGGCTTGGGCGCTGATCATATGTGTATATGGCCAATCTCTAGGGCATTGTCCTGTATGATAGGGCAACGTCACTGCCTCTTGTCTCTGCCATCCATGAGCGGCCTTTAAACCTTAAATAAGCGGAAATTTCTTCCTGCTTCTGGTTTCCCAGACACATACCCTTTTCCTTTCTTACGAATCAGGTCTAGCACTTTTTATCTGCGATTAAATCCTACTTTACTTTGCAGACCTTTCAATTAGTTTTCTTCTCGTCTGTTCTAGAAAAGGAGCCATACTACTCCTCCTCATGACTGTAATATAGTGTGATAATTATTTTATTTCAATGTATTTACAGGGAAATTGCCTGATTATATTACAAGTATCATCATTCAACAAAAGCAACAATAACTGAAACAAATCGCCAAGTCTAATAAACCCGTCATATAAGAAATGTTTTTCGCACACCCCAAGAGAGATTAGTTCACCAAACATTCAGCTGGATTCCACAAGGTACTAGAAGAGTTGCAAGACCCAGACCTACATGGCTGAGGACTGTGAAGCGCGAAGTAGATGATGATGAATGGAGAGGCATTGAATTAAAGCTCAAGATAGAGACAACAGGCGAAATCTAACCGAGGCCCTTTGCGTTAATCGGCGTAGGAGGAGATGATGATGATGAAACCAGGTAAAAATGGAAATAAATCAAAACAAATACCGATAAAAGTAAACACGCTTCAACCTGGCATCATAGCTTGAGTTTAATGTGTTAGCGCTAATATCTAAAACCAGGTATCACAAATACATTTTGACAAAGTGTTTAATACTTTTTTAGACTACAAGTTAATTCATACATAAATTCTTTATGCATCATGCTCTTTTTATACAAAACAGTTTATTCATTTATTCATTTATTTGCTTCATTTTCCCCCCATTTGATTAGATTTAGAAAATAAAATTTATTGTTTTAAACCATTTCTCTCTTTACGTTCACCGTTCTTCTTATCAAATATCAAATAATCAAATGAAACCTTTCATTTTAACACTCTTTATTTTTCTCTTGTTTTTCTAAGTTTTTTTATATTTTATATAAGAAAGATCTAATCTAATGTTACTGTTCTTAAAATATTTCATTTTGATTGTATTATTTCTCTTGCATTGTATTCATTTCCCTGTTTCCCTTTCGTACTGGGCTATTTTTCCCTGTTGGAACCCTTGGGCTTTTAACATCTTGCTTTTCCAACTAAGGTTTTAGATAGAGCTTCTAATAATAATAATAATAATAATAATAATAATAATAATAATAATAATAACAACAACAACGAAGTCATTCCATCATAAAACAATTGAAGATATGTTTGTTATCAGTCTCATATTGTCAGCAATTTTATTAACTTTGTTGCTGACATGATTATAGAACAACAACTCAAACGGTAATTATGAAGGCTTATATTTTGAGCAAGTATGAGGCGTAGGAAGAGATGAGGATGATGATGATTATGAATGTATAGTTAGACACAAGAATACCCCGGCACACGTCGCTCCGTTAGGAATTTCATTCTGTCACACCCTTACTTTACGGCGGGTAACCAAACAGATAGGGTAGGGAGAGATGGTGCACTGTTAAAAATTTGCCATTAAATATGGGTAAAATTCCTGGCATAAATGAAACCAGACATTTACTGTTTTAAAAACGGATATATTGACGGAAAAAAGAGTGATATTACGGTCACCAATGAGTAAAGATAATAACAAAGTAGGGTAAAATACGGCTGAGAACCGTATATTTTTACAGAAAAATTCCAATTAAAAATTTCGTTTAACAGTGTGAGGCTTAATCTAGGAACTCGGCGCGCAGTAAGGATGTGGGTGGGTGCATATCCCCAGAATGAGGTGTACCAGGACTTCCTGTGTCCAACTGTAAGTACTGTATGTGTAATCAAAATGTTGTTATTGTTGTTGTGTGTCTCCTGTATCCTAGCAACGCTGAACTTTGTCTTGTAAAGTGTCATTAAATGATGTCACTGGTTATTTTCTAGTTTCAGTAATGTCACTCGGGTATTTTCTTGTTACTCGGGAATCTTCGACATTTTTCATTTTATTTTGTGAATTTGAATTGATGGTGAATTTTCCCTTTTGTAATCAAGAAGATTTTGTCTGTAAACAAAAAGTTACACAGTTAGAAAAACCGTAATTTTAATCGTGAATTCTCCGTATAAATATACTGTTCTCAGCAGTATTTCAGTAAAATACAGGTGACCGTAATTTTTCCTTACTTTGTTATTACTTTTTTTTACGGATTTGTCACCGTAACATCACTATTTCACATCAATATATCAGTTTTTAAAACGGTAGAAATTCTGGAATAAATGTTGCCGACATTTACCGATTTTTTCATGAAAGTTTTAACAGAGTAGTTTTCTTTGTTTTTTTTCCTTATTGTTATTGATAATGTTGTTTCCACTGTTATCAGGCCGCATAATATTCGCAGAAAAACGACTAAAAATTTATTTTGTATTTGCAGATAATGACATAAAGGTTAAAGGTGTCAGGTTCCAGTTTCAACAGAATAGATGTTCACCAGAACGTCAGCCGGGTAAGCCCAATCCCCCACTGTGGTGCACAACCACAGCAGTGTCCTCCCCAGTAAACCGTTTACACTAACGGTCCATGGCTGGGATCGATCTGCTTCCATGCGAATGCTAGAAGAACACGTCATCATTGTACTAGCCAGGAGGCACCCATGACTTATCATTCAGTGTCAACGCAATCTTCCATGAAATTAAGTTTAGTAAATGTGTCTATAATCTCCCTTACCGATTGCCCGTAGTTAATGTTCGGTGTCCTTATACTGTTAAAAGGCATTTCTCTTTTATCGTGTACGTTGTCAATGTTACGCTTTTGTCCCTTATTGGAAACCGGAGAAAAAGAGGCCATTTTTCCACCTCCGGCTTCTCTTGTATGATTGCAACCCGTTGCCTTTGTGGACGAAATGAAGCAAACGGCCGCGTCTGAGGTCGACGTGTGTGGCAATTAAACCCAATTTGAGTGAAGCGAGGTCTTTTGGGAGGGAGCGCGACGATCAGCAACCCTAATGAGGTCGGTAATTGAATGGGCTAATTAGTACACACTCGCAAAATAAGAATTCTGTTTTACAGTCTCTCTGTAATTAGAACCGAGTTACAGTTACAGTTGTCGGCAGAATGAAGCTGATTCAATGGGGAAAAGGGGCTTTTTTTACTATTGTTTTTTAAATGTGTATGTTTTTGCTGCTGCGATATGACCCCGAAGGACAATTCCGTTTTTTTCCATGATGTTTTAAAGGATACTAATTCATAGTTTATTGTGCTTACCTATTAGGAATCGTGCTTGAGGGTACACTCAGGCACGCTGTTCTGTCTTGTTTCTTTTCCCCTTTGTTTTTATCAAAGTTTTTTATAGTTTATATAGGATATTCATTTTGATGTTACTCTCCTTAAAAAATGTACTTTTCCTTGTATCCTTTCCTCGCTGGGATATTTTCCCTGTTGGGACCCCTGGGCATAAATTATAGCATCCAGTTTTTCCAACTAGGGTTGTAGCTTAGCAAGTAGTAGTAGTAGTAGTAGTAGTAGTAATAATAATAATAATAATAATAATAATAATAAATATTGAGCTATAAGATGATAATTTTTATCTGTTGGAACTAACCTACTGTAATTAATGGATGGATAGGAAGAGGATAATTATTTTTGTGCTTTTAAAAGCGAATAATTAAATCAAAGAAAGCCTTTCTAATGTGACTATGAATATAGTTAACACAACTGAGTGGCCTATTGAGAAAGTCTTTTAAGATTTTTGGTGATCAATCTATTATGAAGAAGTATTTTAATTCTTTCATTCTACCTTGTTTTGGGTATTGTTCTCCTGTCTGGTCTTCAGCTGCTGATTCTCATCTTAATTTGTTGGACAGAAACTTACGGTCTATTAAATTTCTTATTCCTGATCTAGATATTAATCTCTGGTACCGTCGTTCAATTAGTTCATTATGCATGTTGCAAAATATTTTTCATAACTTTGACCATCCTTTACATTCAGATCTCCCGGGACAATTCTATCCTGTTCGTAATACTAGGCAAGCAGTTAATTCTAATAGCCAGGCCTTCTCCATCCTGAGGCTCAATACTATGCAGTACTCCAGAAGTTTTATTCCAGCTGTTACCAAGTTGTGGAATGATCTTCCTAATCGGGTAGTTGAATCAGTAGAACTTCAAAAATTCAAAGTTGGAGCAAATGCTTTTTTGTTGACCAGGCGGACATGAGTCTTTTTATAGTTTATGTATGACATATTTGTTTTTGACGTTATTAATAGTTTATATATGACATATCTGTTTTGACGTTGTTGCCTTTTTTAGAATGATTTATTGTTAATTCGTTCTCTTAATTTATTTACTTCCTTTCCTCACTGGGCTATTTTTCCCTTTTGGGGCCCTTGGGCTTATAGCATCTTGCTTTTCCAACTAGGGTTGTAGCTTGGGAAGTAATAATAATAATAATAATATGAAGTTATTCTCAGAGTACGTAACGTATAAGGAGAAGGAAGAGAGAGAGAGAGAGAGAGAGAGAGAGAGAGAGAGAGAGAGAGAGAGAGAGAGGTGGATTCTATGACATATTTCAAAATAATGTGATCGCCATTCTTGCTGATATGAAAACGTAAATTTTTCAGAAAATTAAGGGAAAAAATGTTGATAGACAAATCGATCTTGAAATAAAAGAAAAAAAAAGTTAATGTTACTGAGTTAAAGAATTTTCTCTTTTGGAATGTCAAATTTGTTCACTTTGAAGGGCTATTGAACGGGCGTAAAAAAGGACAACAAAAAAATGCACTGGTAATTTATATAAATTCATTGATTAATGCGTAATGGAATCTTGAGTTATGCAAAAAATTGAAAAAGATATTTCCAAGTGTTATATTTTGATCACATTTTCATTATTATTATTATTATTATTATCATTATTTACTAAGCTACAAACCTAGTTGGAAAAGCAGGATGCTATAAGCCCAGTGGCTCCAACAGGGAAAATAGCCCAGTGAGGAAATGAAACAAGGAAAAATTAAATATTTTAAGAACAGTAAAAACATTAAGATAAATATTTCCAATAAAAACTTTAAGAAAACAAGAGGAAGTGAAATTAGATAGAATAGTGTGCCTGAGTGTACCCTCAAGCAAGAAAACACTAACCCAAGACAGTGGAAGACCATGGTACAAAGGCTACGGCACTCCCCAAGACTAGAGAACAAAGGTTTGATTTTGGAGGGTCCTTCTCCTAGAGGAACTGCTTACCATAGCTAAAGAGTAATCAGAATAGAGGAAAAGCTGTAAAGAATAGGCCAGACTATTCGGTGTATATGTAGGCAAAGGGAAAGAACCGTAACCAGAGAGAAGGATCCACTGTAGTACTGCCTGACCAGTCAAAGGATGCCATAACTCTCTAGCAGTAGTATCTCAACGGGCGGCTGGTGCCAGCCAACCTACTACCTATCATCTTTGTTATCATCCTTGATATCATTATTATTTTCATCATTATTTAACTAAACTCCAACAGTAAGTTACATTTCATAAGTTCTCGTCGTGCTTTCCCTGAAAATATTTTTAAAAATGCTGAAGAAAATCTGTCGAACATAAAACGTAGACGATGTAGAACATCCGAGTGTCATGAAATGGATGGTAAGGGACAGCGCTATAAACTTCCTGAATCACTAGCAGCCATTGCCTGGCCCTCCCTAATCTTAGATGGGTAGGTTTTGGCAGATGCTGTATGTGTGTATGTATATATATATATATATATATATATATATATATATATATATATATATATATATATATTTATATATACACATATATTTATATATATACATATATATATATATATATATATATATATATATATATATGATCAACGCCTAAGCTCCTCTCTATCAAAGCTAGGACCCGGGAAGACCAGGCATTGGCAGCTGATGACTCCTTAGCAGGTAAATCTCTAGGGGGCCCCATACCCTTCAATCTTAGTTCACAAGGATGGTGAGGTTGCAGACTCTGCTATAAATTATTCCACATGAGCGGCGCTCGAACTCCCGTCCAACTGACAACGAAACAGTAACGATTCCAATAGGCTACCATTACAGACATCCGTGTAAGGCACACTGTAAGCGGTGGATTCTAATACGGTTTTAGAAGTGAGATTCAATAAAACTTTAGTGAGTGTAATTGGTGTGCAGACAAAATGCCGACGGACATAATGTCGACGTACATAATGTCGACGTACATAATGTCGACGGACATAATGTCGATGGACAAAATGTCGACGGACAAAATGTAGACATTTGTTAGAGTAGGACAAAATGTCGACGACTTATTTCATTTAGTTATATATATACTACATCTTCATTTATTTATTATTTCCTGATAATTCATATACATTATTCTTAATTTTGTTTGTTCACCCATAAAGATTTATTTATTTATATATTCCTTCGAATATATCTTTTTTTATTTTTTTTATTTTTCTTATCTTATTTTTACTTTTTTCTATTTTTTATTTTCTTATTTTCTTACTTTTATTTTTTTTATTTTTCATTCTTTTATTTTATTCTTTATTCAATATTTATTATTTATTATTTATCATAATAATGAATCATAACATGGTTCAATTGTACAACAACAAATTTCTGTAAAACAATTTATTCAATAAAAGGGTGATACAAAAAAAATAATGAGCAAAAAAATTTAATTCTAAAAAGTTGTACAACAGATATTGAACACAAAATTTATCTTTTAATAACAACATAGTTCTAAAAAGTGTTACAAATTATTTGCAACTGCTCTTAAAAATTGTTTCCCTTGATCGGGATGAAAGTTTGTGACCAGGTTCTTCAATCTTTCGTTGATTCTAACATATTTTATGTTCTGCCTTCCAATCCCTCTCCCATTGGTTAGTTGCGCTAACAATATTTCTGTATTTGCTTGTTCTCTTTTCAGTTTGTTAACCAATTTTTCTACAGATGCATGCTTAATCACCATTCTTCTGTTAAAGGCATTATGCCACCCTTCAAGTGCATTATTCGTGCGTGGTAAGTCATCTGCAATACGACTATGAACTGACCATAGCTGAATTTCATAACAGGGTTTACGTCGTCATCCACGTTGAACTACACCTAACCAGGTCACTTCAAAATACGTCAAAAATTCGTCGAGAACACATTCTTTCTTCCGTTAGAGATGCAATAAGCTCTTCAAAAAAAGCATGTACATAATCATAGGGAACAAATGCCAATGCCTGAAATTGCTTTATGATAAATGCATTAGTGGCTCTTTCGAAATCAACGCTGATTGAGGTTGGGTTCGTCTTGGGGTCTTTCAAAAATTTAAAAATGAACTCGTATGTTTGCTCATCCTTTTTGCTAGTAAGGCAATAAACCATTGGTAGTGTTTTGTTATTTGTAACAAGGGCATGAATAGTATACAGTTGCTTCCCAACAGGAGGAGACTCAAACGTCCCATCGCAAAGCCATGTTGAATAGGTTTCTAACATTCTTAGATTGTTAGACGTTGAGTAAATGCTGATGTCCTCACTATCGTGTAACAAAGAAAAGCTTCTCCTCTTGTAATTGTCGTCAAATCTTCATGTTCATCTACACTGCGTTGTCGTTTAATTGTGCGCGCAATTGACTCCTTCTTTGGCAAAGCCCCACACACATCTAGTGATATGTTTGCTGTAGCCTTGTGAATTATATTCGAGGGAATATCTTCTGTAACGCTGGCCCTGTCTTTTATGTTGTTTAGGATTTTTAAAACATCACATCTGAGACTATCCGGCTGGTGAGAATGGCTTGCAAAAGAAAGCACAGTATCGTTAGAAGTGGTTATTCGTCCACCACAATATCCACGTTTTTCACATCGCCACAATATCCTATCTTCCTTTCTCTTATCGACAACATAAGCATAGCCTTCGTAAAGAAGTTTTTTGGTTATCTCTATTATAGCTATGGGCAGGCCGAAAAAACGGTTTCACTATACTGCAGATCTTGGAGAAATAATACAATTTGAAAATCTTTCTTCGTTAAGAATTTGAAAAGTCTTTTATCGTTTAGAACACATTAGTTCGGGTCATTAAATTGTTTGCAAAGCGAAACGAGACAATTACCGGTGTTGGGAAAATAAGTAAACAACAACTGAGTTTTGGCAAATATGTAAACAACAAAAGAGTTATCTAATGTGATAACTACCAAGATAGAATGGTTTGAACACATTCGTTAGCGTAAAAAAAATTATTATTATTATTATTATTATTATTATTAGTAGTAGTAGTAGTAGTAGTAGTAGTAGTAGTATTAATATCATCATTATGTTTATTATTATTATTATTATTATTATTATTATTATTATCATTATTATTATAATGCTAGTTGACATTACGTCCATCGACATTTTGTCCTACTCTAACAAATGTCTACATTTTGTCCGTCGACATTTTGTCCTACTCTAACAAATGTCTACATTTTGTCCGTCGACATTTTGTCCATCGACATTATGTCCGTCGACATTTTGTCCATCGACATTATGTCCATCGACATTTTGTCCATTGACATTTTGTCCTACTCTAACAAATGTCTACATTTTGTCCATCGACATTTTGTCCTACTCTAACAAATGTCTACATTTTGTCCGTCGACATTTTGTCCATCGACATTATGTCCGTCGACATTTTGTCCATCGACATTTTGTCCTACTCTAACAAATGTCTACATTTTGTCCGTCGACATTTTGTCCATCGACATTATGTCCGTCGACATTTTGTCCATCGACATTTTGTCCTACTCTAACAAATGTCTACATTTTGTCCGTCGACATTTTGTCCATCGACATTATGTCCGTCGACATTTTGTCCATCGACATTTTGTCCTACTCTAACAAATGTCTACATTTTGTCCGTCGACATTTTGTCCATCGACATTATGTCCGTCGACATTTTGTCCATCGACATTTTGTCCTACTCTAACAAATGTCTACATTTTGTCCATCGACATTTTGTCCTACTCTAACAAATGTCTACATTTTGTCCGTCGACATTTTGTCCATCGACATTATGTCCGTCGACATTTTGTCCATCGACATTATGTCCGTCGACATTTTGTCCATCGACATTTTGTCCTACTCTAACAAATGTCTACATTTTGTCCATCGACATTTTGTCCTACTCTAACAAATGTCTACATTTTGTCCGTCGACATTTTGTCCATCGACATTATGTCCGTCGACATTTTGTCCATCGACATTTTGTCCTACTCTAACAAATGTCTACATTTTGTCCGTCGACATTTTGTCCTACTCTAACAAATGTCTACATTTTGTCCGTCGACATTTTGTCCATCGACATTATGTCCGTTGACATTTTGTCCATCGACATTTTGTCCTACTCTAACAAATGTCTACATTTTGTCCATCGACATTTTGTCCTACTCTAACAAATGTCTACATTTTGTCCGTCGACATTTTGTCCATCGACATTATGTCCGTCGACAATATGTCCATCGGTATTATGTCCGTCGGCATTATGTCCTAAAACCGTGTAATTATACTGAGTGCGGGGCTTTAAGGTGAGCTTAATATCTCCTTGGATCACTTAAATCTGTATATTTCAAAATTCTTTATCAACTCTTTTGTCTGTCTAAGATTCATTAATTACGAGGATTATTTTAAAAGAAGGAGAAAATAAGTGTTCAGATAAAACAATTTCTTCAAAAGAAGAATTTTAATGAAGTATCGACCATATAATGATAGCAATTATCTTCACTTGGTAATGGAGGCTCTCTCTCTCTCTCTCTCTCTCTCTCTCTCTCTCTCTCTCTCTCTCTCTCTCTCTCTTTCATAACAAAGCCTCTTGCATAAACAATGCGCTCGAACTTTGCCTTCGACAAGTGATTTGTCCCCGACTTCATTAGGGTCACAAATAGCCGAGCGCTTTCCGATGCTGCTTTGTTTACGTCCGATCACCCGAAGGGAGGGGGGGGGGGCTGCAGCAGATATAGGCAGAAGTTAAGGACAACAATTTACAACGTAATTTTGGAGTCTGCAGAGTCGCCTGCAAAATAGCATCGCGGCACCGACTAAGAGAACATTTGCTATCCCGATCAAGGATATCATTTTACATAATCCTGTTTTCGCGTATTCATACACCCTTCCATGCACAACTACTTACATTTACTTGCAACTTTGGCATATTCAAAATGCAACGAAAAGCCAAATACAAATCATGCAAATTCTAGATAGGAGTGCCTTCATACATTTCGCATGAGTCAACGGTGTTTTAAATTCAGTTCGTCAAATTTCCGCGCGTGTACGGACTCTCTTTAAGGCTTTCTGAACTACTTGAAAATTCCTTTAACAATTTTGTATGCAATGGAAAAAAGAAAAATTATTTTTAAGTAAAGACTGAGCTGAATACAACCGTGTGTATCAGTGTGTGTGTGTGTGTGTGTGTGTGTCAGTTTGTGCCCGCACATAACCCAGTTAGCTTATTCCGTTTTGACGTTCCAATTAAAATTATATCTATTTAAATACAAACATACACACACAAACATATACATACATATATATATATATATATATATATATATATATATATATATATATATATATACACATATATACATACGTGTGTATGTGTGTATAGAAATCCCTGACACATGATAAGTATAAAATATGTATTATAGCCACGAAATGATAAGTGAAAAGACCTGATTGGAGTGTGTAATTTCATCTTATGAATGACATCATTGGACTCGCAATGGGAATAAAAAATTACAGAATATCTATCTAACCATGAATGAGTCTCCCAAAGCGACCAATGTTTGAAGATCCCAAATAAGTCGGAATTAAGAAAAGAGGACAATATAGGATTGTATGATTACAATCTATTGCTCGCAATCAAATTATCATCATTATTATTATTATTATCATTATTACTTGCTAAGCTACAACCATAGTTGGCAAAGCAGGATGCTATAAGCCCAGGGGCTCCAACAGGGAAAATAGCCTAGTGAGGAAAGGAAGCAAGAAAAAATAAAATATTTTAGGAACAGTAATAATATTAAAATAAATATTTCCTATATAAGCTATAAAAAATTCAACAAAACCAGATGATGAGAAATAAAATAGAATAGTGTGCCAAAGTGTACCCTCAAGCAAGAGAACTCTGAATTAAGCTAATGGCCTCGCTTCAAACAAATAGGCTTTTAGATGTTTTTTTCGACATTAATACATTGCATACTGAAGATGGAATACTCTCTATCGCATTACTGTCATTTTCAGAAGTAGTCGTGTATAAATACATTGCTCTTGTATTTTTATTCTCATTGTCAGTTCATTATGCCATTCACAAAGGGAGAGGACTAACTTCCACTGAGACATTTCACTTTTTATATCGTGGTTAAAATGCAAACATATTAGCAGAAAAATATAAGAGTGAGTTTACGCCAAGAATTGCGAATGAGAATAATGAAACAGAAATGAGAGAAGAAAATGTTGAATATCTACCGAATATAGATTTTATTGAAGCAGATATTGTGCAGGCTATAAGCGAAATTTAAAATGGATCGGCATCCGGACCAGATGGAGTTCCAGCGATTTTGTTAAAAGAAACTGCACACATTATCGCGAAGCCGCTTGCAATACTGCTAAGACAAAGTGTAGATGTGAGCGAGATATATGTTAAACATAAATTAGCTTATATAACCCCTATTTTCAAAAGTGGATCAGGACTAGAGGCAAGCAATTACAGACCTGTTAGTCTAACATCACATATTATGAAAGTGTATGAAAGGGTAATAAAAAAGAAAATAATGAATCATTTGGTTAAAAATAATTTGTTTAATATAGGTCAACACGGTTTTGTGCCCGGAAAAAGTACACAAACTCAACTGATAGCACACTATGAAAACATATACAAAAATATGATAAATGAAAAAGACACAGATGTGATCTATCTAGATTTTGCAAAAGCCTTTGACAAGGTAGACCATAATATATTAGAGAAAAAATGAGAAAGCATAATATTGTGAGAAAGATAGGAAAATGGGTAAAAAAAAATTCTGCGAAACAGAAAACAGATAGTGGTTGCAAATGACGAGAAATCAGATGAAGCTCAGGTAATATCGGGCGTGCCACAGGGTACGGTATTAGCTGCACTGCTGTTTGTTATTATGATCTCAGACATACACTGTAATGTTAAAGACTCTGTAGTGAGGAATTTCGCCGATGATATAAGAATAAGTAGAGAACTCATTACAAAGAGATCTAAACAAAATATATGAATCGGCGGAGATAAATAGGATGGTATTTAACTCCGGTAAATTCGAATTGATAAACTATGGAGACAGAAGGAATGGTATGAGCATACAGGGGACCTAATAACAAGACAATCACAAACAAGGAAGCAATTAAAGACCTTAATGTAATGTTAAACAGGAATATGTTATGCAGCGACCAAACAGCAACACTGTTGGCTAAATGTAAAGCAAAAATGGGAATGATATTCAGACACTTTAAAACAAGAAAAGCTGAACACATGATTATGCTTTACAAAACTTATGTACCTAGTATACTCGAGTACTGCAATGTGATATGGTACCCACACTACCAAAAGGATATTGCACAAATAGAAAGTGTACAAAGGTCCTATACTGCTCGAATAGAAGAAGTTAAGGACCTTGACTACTAGGAAAGACTGCAATTTTTAAAACTATACAGTCTAGAATGGAGAAGAGAACGCTACATGATAATACAAGCATCGAAGCAAATAGAAGGAATTACTGAAAACATCATGGAGCTAAAAATATCAGAAAGAGCAAGCCAAGGTAGATTAATAGTGCCGAAAACTATACCAGGAAAACTAATGAAGGCGCAAAGGACATTAATCCACTACGCGCCAGCATCGATAATGCAGCGACTATTTAATGCGCTGCCAGCTCATCCAAGAAACATATCAAGAGTGAGCGTAGATGTGTTTAAGAATAAGCTCGATAAATACCTAAGATGCATTCCAGACCATTCAAGACTGGAAGATGCAAAATACACCGGAAGATGCATTAGCAACTCTTTGGTGGATATACGAGGTGCCTCACACTGAGGGACCTGGGGGAACCCAAACATAGAATAAGGCAATAAGGTAAGGTTCTTTCTCACACACACACACACACACAATATATATATATATATATATATATATATATATATATATATATATATATATATATATATATATATAAATACACACATATGTGTATATATATACATATGAAAGAGAGAGAGAGAGAGAGAGAGAGAGAGAGAGAGAGAGAGAGAGAGAGAGAGAGAGAGAGAGAGAGAGAGAGAGAGAGAGAGAGAGAGAGCTTTCAACTAAAAAATAAATGAAAGTTTCATATGCAACCGCTTGCCACCATCGTAGTACAATTAAAACCATGAGTG
>NC_090752.1:82432212-82439712 GCF_036898095.1 Palaemon carinicauda
AAATGATTGTACAGACTGATAAGATATATTTTTCACTTCCAGGCAACGCACCTCACAGAAAAAACTTTAGACCCGTCCAGCTAGCTTTATCTCGCCGGCGGATTCTGAAGGCCCATGGCGTTCTTTCCTGCCCTAAAGGGAAGCCCCGGAAGATGTTTTGAGCAAAGTCTTTGAAGAGCAATATCTTTAAAATTTTTCCTTATCTTCTGGAGGACTCTCGGGTTTCCTCCGTTGCTTTTCATGTTTTTGGTGTTACTGTCATCTTTTGTTGCTAGTGATGTTTTAGATGCTATTGTCATTTTTCGCAGCTTTTAATCTGTTATTGTCTTTTTTGAAGCATTTAACATGTTATTATTGTCATTTTCTTTACTTTTAATCTGGTGTTGGTCATTTTTTGCAGCTTTGAATCTGTTGTTATATTCATTTTTTTTGCGGAGGGGAGGCATTTTTTAAATCTTATGTTATCGAATCTGGCTACTTTTCTGAGCTGAAATATAGGTGTGGCTATTCAGTGGTCCTTTGTGAATAATGAAATCAACTTTTCCATTTAAAAGATAAGGCGCTTTTCCAGTATTTTACTTGCTGGGTTGACTTAGGAGTGTTTCTCCTGAGAGTTCTTTTGTGGCTTTTGATGTTTTTGTTGTTATTGTCATTTTTTGCAGCTTTTAATATACTTTTAATTTTCTGAGCTGAAATACGGTTATGATTATTCATTGGTCCATTGTGAATTTTGTTGTTATACATTTTTTCTTTTATTACATGAAGTAAGGATAGGAAAAATCCTGGGTTTTCTCTCTTTTTTTTTATTTTTTTTTAATATTCCAGTTGTTATTACTATTTAACTTCTTTATTATTATTTCAAAGTGATTAAGCGTATTAGAGACAGAACTTTTAATAGAAAATATGCTCCAGAGGAACTGAAGGTAAAAAAACATTAATGTTTAAATAAACATGACGTCTATTCAAACAACATTCATTTGTTCATAAATAATAACTTCGTTCATTCTATCTTCAGATGACTTGGAAGAGATCTGTCTGTCTGTCTTAATTGACAGGACAAAGATAACTATCTTCATTAAACGGAATGCAAATATCATCTCGCAGATACCAATTACAAGATGACTAATTATTCATTACATAAGAATATCATAGAATGTACCCATGCATAAATACAAGATATTAATTTGACAATTATAGATATCGGAATCGTAACAATAAGAGCAGTATTTTATTTTAGAATTTCGATAAATATATATTTGCAATGTCACACAACCCTGTTATTATATCTTTTCAAATGTATGTACAATCACAATAATAATAATAATAATGATAATAATAATAATAATAATAATAATAATGATAATAATAATTATATTCTTGCTAAGCTACAACCTTAATTGGAAAAGCAGCATCCTATAGGCCCAAGGGCTCCAACAGAGAAAATAGCCCAGCGAGGAAAGGAAATATGGAAATAAATAAATTACAAGAGAAGTAAATAACAATGAAATAAAATAGAATATTTTAAGAACAGTAACAACATTAAAATAATTCCTCCATACATAAACTATAAAAACTTTAAAAAAGTAGAGGAAGAAAAATAAGATGGAATAGTGCACCCGAGTGTACCCTCAAGCAAGAGAAATCTACCCAAAGACACTGGAAGACCAATGGTACAGAAGCTATGGCACTACCCAAGACTAGAGAACAGTGGTTTGATTTTGAACTGTCCTTCCCCTAGAAGAGCTGCTTACCATAGCTAAAGAGTCTCTTCTACCCTTACCAAGAGGAAATTAGCCACTGAACAATTACAGTGCAGTAGTTAACCCTTAGAACGAAGAAGAATTGTTTGGTAATCTTAGTGCTGTATGAGAACAAAGGAGAATGTGGAAAGAATAGGCCAGACTATTCGGCGTATGTGTAGGTAAGGGGAAAATGAGCCGTAACTGAGAGAAGGATCCAATGTAGATCTGGCAAGCCAGTCAAAGGACCCAATAAGTCACTAACGGTAGTATCTCAGCGGGTGGCTGGTACCTTGGCCAACATACTACCTTTCAATACTAATACTAATAATAATAATAATAATATTAATAATAACACTGTAATAATAATAATAATAATATTAATAATAATAATAACAATAATAATAATAATATTAATAATAACACTGTAATAATAATAATAATAATAATAATAATAATAATAATAACAATAATAATAATAATAATGTTAATGATTTCTATCCCCATTTTCCATAAGCTGTTTGATATAAGTTTCTTTAGAGATGGCTAGATTATTAAGCTGAAATGAGACCTTCAGTTACTCACGTGGAATGGAGGATGTAAAATCTTTTTTGAAACGAAAGTATCGAATTATACATTTCAAAACAGGAAATATTACTCCTATAAATTATATAAAGTATAGTTCTCTTTTAACAAATAATCCTTTTGGAATAAGGAGAGAAAAAAAGGAAAAGAGCTGGAGTCACCTGGGAAATCTTACTGGTGCTTCACATTAAACGATTATATATCGTACTTGAAGGATTTCTGAGAACCGAAAGTATTAGAAAAACATACCTAATATTGTTTAGCAGCTACTTAGACACACATGCACGCGCGCGTGCGCATACACACATATAGATATATATATAAATAAATAAATAAATACGCATATATATATATATATATATATATATATATATATATATATATATATATATATATATATATATATATATATATATGCACTGTTTACAGTATATAATATTTATATAAATAAATACATAAAAAAATTATATAAAGCATATATTATACACACACACGAATATGATATATATATATATATATATATATATATATATATATATATATATATATATATATATATATACATACTGTATATACACTTACATAAACATTTGCAATAGAACATGTAAAGGGTAACGAAGGACCATTGTTAATTCTTCTATAAGATTATATGTACTAGATAATGATTCTGTCACCAAAAACCACCTACGCAAAAAAAATAAATAAATAAATAAATAAATTTGAATACATGATAAATATTTCTTATTATTTTCTTGATGATCTACCTTCCGTTTGAGGAAACACACACACACACATACACACACACACACACACACACAGACACACATATATATATATATATATATATATATATATATATATGTAATATATACATATATACATATATATATACATACATATATATATATATATATATATATATATATATATATATATATATATATATATATTATACGATTACGGCTCCTTGGTCTGGGCCCCAAAAATATATTTTACTATGGCTCGTGACTGGGAACCAAGCATATATCATATATATAATGAGTGGCATGTTACTAAACCCATCGAATTCCAAACTGAATTGTTTGGGTGATACATTAAAACTGTGTTACACTTTAAAATATTAATACACGAATTCTGAGACAGTTAAATAACTCCCAGACAGCAATATATAAAACACTGAATATCCAAAGGTCTTTTAATTACATTCAACACGAAACTGGGTAATTACTCTTAAGAATTATTTATGACTTACTGCGGCTCTTAACAGGATACAGCGGAATCTGATTCTAAACAATGCTGATTGGAATAATACACTCTTTACAAAAATAAATATATATATTCTATATATCTTACAACACTTTGAAAAGAATTTACATAATAACAAAATAAATTACTTGAATTATCAAGTCTGAACAAAACTTAGATTAAGACAAAAATGTTACAATATGAAAATTATATATCATATTGACTTTAAATATTTAATCTAAATAAACCTTAAACTAACACAAAAGAAATACTGCAATGATAATTATACAAAAACTTGAAATTAAATCTGAATAATACAATATTCAAGTTTAATACTTAATGAAAATAGATAAGATCACGATACAAAATCTTAACCTTCCTACAGGGCCAATTACAAAAACTTTAGACAATTCCAACACTCACTCTAATACAATGAATTCAAAATCACCGTTTCGTCTTATGTATCTTTTCAACTCACGATTTGCTTTGGGGCACAGAGTCACTTAGGAGAGGACACATTATATGTACTGAACACTTTTAAAACACTACACTGGGTTGCATGGAAGAGAGGGAAAGGGAAGATGCCCATCTTAAGGCTGCAATTCTCTATCTGTCTCTGTAACCTTGGTGTCGCCTTTTAGTTAAAACCTAACTGCTTCCAGAAACTTCCCAACGAACTGGGAAACGTGGTGGGCCAACCAAAAGGCGTCAGAGTTACCAAGTATTACTCTACCGAATGCTAGTCACTCCACGCCAGATGGCTCTCTCAGTCAGTTAACTCCCCCAACTCTTTGTCCCCGAAATAAGAAAAAGATAACATCCTATCATCAGGCCTTTCGCAAAATTTCCAAAGCACGATGTACAGAATTTTCCAAAGCACATGATATTGAGCATTCTCTCTCAAACATGACAAAATACCTCATAAAATATGAAGAAGAACATTACCTAAGCCCTTGTTCATATCGAGTATGATCAAATAACACTCTCAAACAGGTTAAGTAGGACTTCGTAACAAAATTTCGTGAAATAAAAAGTTAATTCTTAAAAAAAAAACGTAAATTTATATATACTAACTTGAATTAAGAATACAATGAAATTAACGACGAAAGTCATACGTAACTTACATAACACACTTACATCTACATGACAGAAGCTCATTTTACGGTCTGGCTATCGTCTTTGCAATGTTTATATGAAAACAAAGTAAATAAAATCATTAATAAACTACTGTATTTACTCTACATTGTGTGTGTTGTCAAGTTTTCACTCCAGTATTGTACATATTGAATATTATAAATTGTTTTAAGTACTTTCTTACTTTCCATATGTACGACCTCTGTTGATTGCTCTCTCCACTTTCTGATCCTTCCTGGTCCAGACCAAAGTCTCTTTTCCCATTATTCCTCCTTTATGTTCTTAATTTTGTTTACTTGGGTACTTCAAACTTCTTGTTAAGTTAGGTGTATTCTTCCTGTTTTGAAGACAGTGTTCGTGGCTCTTTCTCATTCTACAAAGTGTATTTTGTTATTTAGATATTATTTTTAATTGTGTTAAATTATTGAACTATTTGCTATATGTTTAATGATTCTAGTGAAGTGTTTTGTTGAAGCAATCTCGTTAACGTATAAGTGCTAAATAATTCAAGTGTTAATTTGTATGATTAGTAATTAATAATTATAATGAGATTGCTGATTTTCGTTCACCCGACCATGGTTTCGCACAGATTAGATTTTATTTTGGTGGAATATTATTTTTTTTATGCTTCCTACTGAGTGTTAGCTAAGGACATCTATAAGCTAAAGTATTTACCACTGAATACGAGGACATTCAGCTTAGGCATGTCATACTGTGTAAATACAAACACATTCCCACATCTCTCTCTCTCTCTCTCTCTCTCTCTCTCTCTCTCTCTCTCTCTCTCTCTCTATTTATATACACACACACACTATATATATATATATATATATATATATATATATATATATATATCTACATATATATACACACATATATATATACATATATATATATATATATATATATATATATATATATATATATATATAAATTTCTACCTCATACTTGGGATCGAATGCTAGCCCCTTCTAATGTAAGGCCAGGTGCCTTCCAACCATTCCAAGAGAGGCCATAAAAGAAGTCGGAACCTAACTGCTAATCTGTTGTTCATGATTTACCTGGCGAGAAAATAGAAAATAGAAATAAATTTCTACCTCATACTTGGGATCGAACGCTAGCCCCTTCTAATAATAGGCCAGGTCGCTTCCAACCATGCCACGAGAAGCCATAAAAGAAGTCGAAACCCAACTGCTAATCTGCTGTTCAGGATTTAGGTAGAAATTTATTTCTATTTGAGCATGATGTTGTGTTGATATTTATCCATATTGACTCATTAGGGGTAATCTGAATGAATTACTATCAATTGTGTCACGTGGTGGGCCGGGAAGTCGGGGGAAAACTCGCTGGTAAGAGACTGATGTCTCGCCTGGTAAATACTGAACAGCAAATTAACAGTTAGGTTCCGACTTCTTTTATGGCCCCTCGTGGAATGGTTGGAAGCGACCTGGCCTTTCATTAGAAGGGGCTAGCTTTCGATCCCAAGTATGAGATAGAAATTTATTTCTATTTGAGCACGATGTTTTGTTGATATTTAACCATATATATATATATTATATATATATATATATATATATATATATAGATATATATATATAGATATATATATATATATATATATATATATATATATATAGATATATATATATATATATATATAGTACATATAAATTTATATATGTATATATATATTCATATATATAAATATATCAACTATAAATATATATACATACACACACACACACACATATATATATATATATATATATATATATATATATATATATATATACATTATATAATATATATAAACAATATATATATATACTGTGTATATATATATATATATATATATATATATATATATATATATATAAATACACATTATATTATATATATATATATATACATTATATTAACCGTGTTTATATTCTATGTTTGTTTTGCATATTACAAAAACTAAAACAGTCCAGCATACTGTATATAAATAGCTATTGTTTATTTATATTTTGACTTTAATTCTTGCTAGAAGGTTTATTTTGGATAATATGACCATAAATCTCTAACTAGGTGGTTCATTGAGGTTTGTATTGGAAGTTTCGACTCTCACATCAATAGAGCATGTTTAGCCAGGTTTATGTTAAGACATTTTAACCGTTTGAAAGATTGGAAAATTATGAAATAAGAGGAATGGCAGGCGTAGTGAAGATTACAGAGGTGATAAGGGTGTCACGACTGAGATGGTATGAGCACGTTTTGAGGATGGATGGTGGGGGAGGGAGGGAGGAGGGCTTGAGAGGAACCTGTCGGGGGGGGGGGGTCAAGTGGGTGGCAGATAATTAGATGGCGAGATAAGGTGAAGTATCATATGGTGAGAAGAGGTTTGGTCGAAGAGGATGCCTTTGATAGAAGGCACTGGAGAGGGCTCAACACGCAACCGACCCCTTAATGTAAGGATAACGGCGAGAAAGAAAAAGCTTTCAACAATAAACCCCATAGAATGTGTTCAAACAATGAAGAACTTGTGCAGTCTTCTTTGGAATATATTTACTCATTTGTTCAAAGGCTTATTTTTGACCTTCTGTCTTTAAACCCCTGAAGAACATATTATGCATTGAGACTTGCTTTGGTAAATTTTACTCGAAACATATTGAGTACGTATGAAAAAACACTTGCTTGTGCTATATAAACACTAAATCTCAGTAGCACATATCCATACAGGCTTGTTTTTTGAAGTTTTATTTGAATTTCTTTTTTTTTTCTTTTTTTTTGCCAAAAAACCCCGATTGTTTTGACT